>NW_015373910.1:4074401-4251430 GCF_001272555.1 Dufourea novaeangliae | reverse complement strand
TCCCTATCGACAGAAGTTAACGCTTCTATGGGTATACTTTCTCGTCTCTTTCGTAGCAGCCACTGTGCTCATACTCACGGTTGAACACTTTCTGTATTCGGCCCTCTGGTTTATTTATTAAATCGTTGCTTTTTTTTTTTTTAGTACTGCAAATTTCTATCATTCTAGCGGCTAGAGTCTAGCCGTTCCCTCGCTTTTCGCTCGTTTCTCCATCCGTTTGTCTCACTCCGTGTCTCTTCCGTTTCGATTCTTCCAGGACACGTTCTTTCATCTCCCCGCTATATCAGGAACATTGTGCGTATTTCGTCTACGATCGACAAAAATTCCATGTATTTTCTTTTTCACCATCGTGTGTGCATTCTTTCGCCCTGTCTTCCTGGGCTTTCCTTCTTTTTTTAGTTTTCTGTCTCTCGGTGCGTTGCGATTATTATACAACACACCCCTCACGGCTCGATAAGTCTCTGGTTCTTGGAATATTGACACCGTGTGTTTTTTTGACATTGTGTTTCGGAGGACGACGGAGGAAACGAGACACACGACGCGCTCGAAAATGAAACGTGTGACAACCGCGGTTTTGGCTTTCTCGCGAATACAGGAGTTCGCTTGGCTTTCTGTCGATTGTTCTTCTCTGTACGTCTATCTACGGGCCCTCTACCGATATCAATGTATACGTGTTTCGATAAATAGTACATTACGCCCACACACTTGTAAACTAGGACACGCACAAAAAACGAGAACACCACCCTTACTGAAGCACCGGTTATGTATTTTATCCTTTCTTTCTTTTCCTTTCTTTCAATATATATATATATGCATAGACGTGTATATACAGTGGGTGACAAAAGTATTCGCACACAATTGAAAACGGAACAACTTTTTTTGAAATTTGTCCAAGTGACTTGAGTTCTTTTGTGAAGTTCGGAATATTAGTTTACTACATGGTGTGTAAAAAAGAATATTTTTGAAAAGGTTGTAATTGGTCGGAATCGCGAAGGAAATAATAGAGATCGATTTTACGAATTTTAATCTGAGGCTGTAATGAAAATTTAATAATATATATCAAGGATTTATGTCAGTTGTATGTACAGTGAAACTTTCATTGAAATCGGTTGATGAAAGCTTTAACGTGATTATAGCAAATTTATTGTCAATTCTTTTTTTTGCATGATTTTTCAAGGTCACCTTCAATTTTCTTTCAAAAATTCAATTAAACAAAAAAGTAACACATGCTGTTATGATACTTACCGAATTCGTCTTGAAATGATCTAACAGATAGGCGTAAAAAGATTATAGGTGTATTTGCAAAATATTGAAGGTGACCTTTAAAAAAATTAAAAAAAAAAGAGTTGACAAAAAATTTGCTATAATCACGTTAAAGCTCTCTTGTAACTCTTGTCTCAAATGAAAAAGTTGTAAAAAGCAATCTCTACTATTTTCTTCGCGATTCCGACCATTTGGAACTGTTTCAAAATTTTTGTACACCTCATTTAGTAAACTAATGTTCCTAACTTCACAAAAGAACTCAAGTCACTTTTACCAATTTTAAAAACGTTGTTCTCTTTCAAAGGGTGTCCGAATACTTTTGTTACCCACTGTACGTGTAACATATTAGCCAGTAGAGTGTGTATACGTAAAAAAAGATAAGTATTAGTCGGGTGAGTGCGCTCTAAAAACATTGTGCTACACCCACTTTTTTTTCGTCCCGAAACAACCAGAGTAACGAAGAAGAAGTGACAGGACAAATGTGTGCATATCGCCCGCGCCAAAGCAAGTTTCTTAGGTGGGGTGTAAGGGGTCTTAGGGGTGGGGGTGTGAAACGTACTTAAAGACTAAGAGGACGAGAACCACCCCTCGTTCGTGTCTCCCGATGAACGGTCGTTCCATCCCTCTCATACTCCCGCAACCCCCACTCGTACTCCCTTCTCATTCGATTTATCTCACTCTCTCCCTCTCTCATTCTTTCGTTCTCTCTCATTAGACTTAGTCGCGCAATTAAGGCACCCTCGTTACGTCTATCTCGGTTCTTTCTTTCTCCTCGAAGGAATCCGCGACGAGAAACCCTCTCCGCTCGTTAGGCTGTTAGGTGTTAGACGAATGGAGTGTACCCAGCGGAAGTCGGTGAACCGTGGGGGTGAGGCGGGACCAATCGTTTTCCAAACGTACGAACATTAAATGTCGAAAGTCAGAAGTATGTTTTCAATTTTCAATTCATTCTATCGGCGTGAAATTGTAAATCTTCTTTTCGGAAATTGTGAATCCGTTGTTGTGAAATTGTGAATCTTTTTATGAAATTGTCATACTTTAAAAACGAGGTATTAGTGTCACTTGGAATTAGTTTCTTGTTGTTCTCCCGAGAATCTACCTTGTTTTCGATACTTGTGGGCACATTTTTTCGCGACGATAGGATATGCAGTAAATTCTCGATTATTGTCTGACGGCTACTCGGCACTGACAAGAAAAGATCCCCAGGTGTAACGTTGACTTTTTAACGAAGTTCAGCACAGTGATAGAGCTTCTATCACAGCGATCACCTGACTTCTTAACTGTTCTACCTCTATTTTCAAAAAAACGTCCGTTAATCAATCCATCTGCTTGTCATTGATTCACCATAACATAACAAAATTTTTTCTAAAAATGGTACCCAACAGATTCTTGGTACTTTTATAGCCTATCGACAGTTCGTTAATTTTTCTTTACGATTGCATTCGGTGCCTACCCAACGATCACCGTGAAATACCAAAGCTCAAGAAGATACGATCCGTTGCCGCGATTGTTAGTACGAATCGTTGCAGCGTTAGTGCGATACAGAGACCCAGGAAAAGGTACCTGTGTGTCTACCCGAGTGCCTACGTACCAGAAAAAGTGTACCCTCACGAGTAAACTCGGATTCCACTAGGAGCAAAATTGACGAAGGGAAAGGGCCTCCCGCCATTTGATAAATTTATTTCAACAACTGATATAAATGTTAATTTGGTGTGCATTCCAATAATTCCCAAGTGATAGGAGGCCCTTTCCTTACGTTACTTTTTTCCCTAGTTGAAGCCGAGTTTGCTCGTCAGTGTACACACATTGTGAAGTGGAACAGAAGCCAAGGAGAAAGAAAGAATCGACAAGTAGACGCGAATGTGTCGAGGGTGTTGCGCGCTGCTCGATTAATCCGTAGATACTTACTGGCAACGCCGGAGGCATTCGGGTCCTTGTGGGTGTGCTTCATGTGCTCCATAAGAGCCTCGCCGCCTAGGAAGAGCTTGTGGCAGACTGGGCAGCTGGTTGCGTTCGGTCCGCCGATCAGGGCGGCGTGTTGCTGGAACACAACACGCTGTTGCAACTCCTTTTTTGCGTGGGCCCGGGAAGAAGAAGAACCGGAAGCAGGCACACGCGGGGGCGCACACCGGTAGAGGAGAGCGCAGCCGACCCACAGAATACCACCACAGAGTGTCGCGAACCAGAAGCACGGGACAGGCAGCGCACAGAACAGAACGATTGACCAGTGAGAGTTAGGGCACCGATTTGCCGCCTCCACCACGGACTATTAAATTTCTCATTTCTTTTTTTTTTTTTCTAGTATTTCTTTATTTTTCTAGTGATTGTTTTTTTCTTTTTCGTTTGCAAAAGGGAATTCGCCTCGAGTGTCTGGTAAGGAGCTTCCGGGGGTTTTCGTCACTCTCGACGCGTTGAACAACAAAATTCGAAGATTTTAGCGACACACTTGAGCAGGCGGTGATTGTACCGATTGAATTTTTGGAAAATACTGGGCACTTTTTGCCTGACTTTCTTCTGGTTTTTGTGGTGTTTGTATCATTTTTTGTGGACATTGCAACTGTCGATTTAGTAGACAGATTGAATACTGATTACATGTACTTGATCTGGTGTTACGATACTGGTTGTATAACTTTTAAGTTTATTTCATAACTCGTGAAGGTAATCTGTCGAGATTAGTGAATCGGTAGATTTCTGTGTTTGATCGTTTAAGGATTGTTTGCATTTAAATATCTGATTGTCTAAAATTCGGTATAGTAAAAGAATTCAGAAAAATTCTCCAGGTTTTCTTTTTATTTCAATCCTAATGGAATCCTTAGCAGGGTAAATAAATTGTTCTTTGCGTCCAGTTTGGAGAAATTGATCAATGAAATTCTATATTTGTATAAATATCCACAATCTATTCATGACGAAGAGATCTACAGCATCGACTGCTCAAGTGTTAATCGTTGAACTTGAAACCCGTATCGCAAAGGGTACAAAGCTTATTGTTCTATAAACATAATGTAAGTTTCCAAATTGTTCGACTGATTCGACTATTAATATTCATATGAATAATTATAGACTCGTAGAAATGTCTACTCAAATGTTGCTTGACACAACTCGACCGACAATGATATCGATCAACACAATGATTCCTAAGGATCCTCATTTCGTGTTCAACGCGTAAATCGAGATCGAGTCTTTCTCAGGGACAGAGGCGTCGAAGCTAAGGATTAATGGTCCAGAAGGGAAATGGAGAGTGGTCCGTTTTCGTTATCACAGAAAGGAGACAGTCGATAAAGTACAAGACTTATTTCAGTGGAATTGTTACAATAGAAGGATGTAACCAGGACGGAGAAAGCGAAGCCCAGACAGACGATTGTATAAAAGCGTGAGATTTAAAGATCGATCGGGACCAAACACAAAAAATCTTGTATACATCTGCCTCCATGTTAGCGCAAAGAAAGAACAGCTTTGCTAGTGAATCATGAATCTCCGAACGATCTTTTCGAACCTCACAAAATTTGAACGGTATTGCGAAGCATAGATCACAAACTAACTACTACGACACATATACGATGACCTCTGTTGCTGATGTCCTCTGTTAAAATAAGATTACCAAGCCTCGACTGGGATTCGTCGATCGGTCGAATCGTCGCAACAAAGGTCAATCGTCGAACAGGTAAAAATATGATGTGATATGAACGAAATCTGACGTCCTCGTTGAAAAGTATCTGTCTCTGTCATTTTGGGTAGTGACCTCGTGTTTTAAGGAACCGTTTTTTTTTCTTCCCGACCGTCGTGTACGTATTTTCGATCTACTACTACATTTTTTTCCCTTCATTCTCGCTCTGTATCTCTTTTTCTCTATCCCCCCTCTCTCTTTCTTATTTATTCGTCTCTGCGTTTCTTTCCCACTCCCTCCCCTTCAATCTTCTCTCTGTCTCACGTGCACGTCGCGAAGGTCGGTTTATATACGCACACCGAAGTAGGCGGTAGGGGCACGCGGCCGAGGGAAAAACATGGTGGCCAACCTTGCTCGAAAGAGTGCTTAAAACGGCGGGAAAAAGAATACGAGGAGAGAGAGAGAGAGAGAGAGAGAGAGAAGAACGAAAGAAGGAGTGTAGGTTAGGTGAGAGGAAGGAAAGGCTAAAACGAGACCCAGACGGCAATGACCCGAAAGTTTTTGGGGTCTTCGTTCGCCTCGTTTCTCTTTCTTCCTGCCTACTCCTCCCCCTCCCCCGACTTTGATGCAAACGCATACTTCTTCTCCTTTTTCTTCCTCTCCTTCCTCCATCTCTTCTCCTTTTTCATCGCACGGCCGCGCGCGAGCGGTTCTTCTATCCCTTTCTCCCACATCCTCTATTCCCCTCTACACGCCCGCGTTGCCCTCCCCCTTTTCCCGCCAGAAACCGGGAGAGTTCTCTCTCGTGCCCTTCTTTTTCGTCCCCCTCCGGACCTGGGACAACCGCGAGCAACTTGAGGCGATCAACGAACGAAGGAGAGCCGAATCTCGGGCAGGACCAGTTTAAAATAAGACCAGACGTCGTCGACCTTACGTTCCGGCCACCGCCAGTTCCCTCTGGCAGTCCTCTTCTTTCGATTCGCCTTTCCCCACCTTGCTTCTTCTTCTTCATCATCTTCCCCCCTCGACGGAAGAATTTCGTGTATTTTTAGCGATCGTGCCGTGTCACCCTCCGTCTTCCACCTCCCTCCAACGCTAGATCACAGGGATTTTTCCGTCTGCCAATAGGCGATCATCATCATCCAGACCAGCAGGAGGACAGAGAGAAAGAGTTCGTGGTACCCCCGAGGTCAGCCGTTTCCGCGGTTTCTTTTTCTCTACGGCGTTGTATATATTTTATCCGAGCGTCCAAGGTCCCCGGAGGTTTATTTTCTCGACCCAGCCTCCTTTTGTCCGCCTCGAACTTCCTTGACCCAGGACACCGGGCGGATGATGTCAGGGAAGAAAGAAGGAGAAAAAGAAGCTGCCTAACCGGCCGAAAATAGTGTTGCGTGGCCATTGAACGATGCATCCTCTAGCGTCAATGTACCCTACGTTGTTTAGATGGTCCTTGCCCTCCTTCGTGTTTCTCATCCTCTTCTTTTTCCCCCAAGGGAACCCCACACTTGCTCGAACGCCCACGCACCGCCGCTCCCTCTGCTGGGTTCTTCCTTGCTTCTCGAGGTTAGACGATATTCTTTTCAAGGCGGTGTTGTCCTCCCTCCTTTTCCCCCCCTCGTTTTCGCCTCTACCCAGGCCCGTTCTTCTTTCATCCCGGACCTGGGGTAAGCTCGAGCCGGTTGAGGCCGCCGAAGACGGTGGAAACACGTCGACGGTTCGGTCGTCTGCTCCTCTGTTGCCTCCACGGCTGCATGCAAGTTATTCTCGGAGGGAGGCTGCCGCTGCGGTCCGCGTAGGTTCGACGCCCCGACCTGGCCCAACTGGAAAAAACCGGTTTCTTCGTTGCGCTCTTCCTTTTTTGCCTGCATCCTCGCTTTTTGCACCGCGAATACCACGGGACTACTCTCTAACCCTGCTCTCGCCGCTCTTTCTCTTCTTCTACATCGGCCGTACTCCCCCCCCCTCTGCCACCCCCTTCTTGGTTCCTTCAGCTTCTCCTAGGTCCCCCACGCCTCCCCCTTCTCGTCATTCTTTCTCCGTTCCTCTCGTGTTGCATGCTAGCTAGAGAGTGGATGCAGCGTGGGCGAATCCCCTGGGGGGGACTTTATGATTCGCCGTGACCAGATTTATCTTTCTCTCTTTCTCTAATCTGCGCTCTCGAGAGGACTACGGGAGGACGATGCCCGACCACCGCCTTCTATTCCTAATTCTACGCTTCCTGGTCCCATCCACAACGGACCCAATCGTCTAGTTCAGGGCTACCGGTGTCTACCTCACCTGGGCCAGAATCAGGGGATCCTTTTATGTCCCTCATAATAGTTCCTTTTCTTTTTTCTTCTTCATTGTATGCTTCTCTGCCAATCGGAGCAGTGATCGTTGACGGTTGCCCTCGGAAGGAGGATCGATATTGGTTTCGTTAATGTCTTCTTTTTTTTTTTTTTTGTTTTGTTAGTAGTTATTTATGATCGTCGTTTTTGCCTAGTCGATGACTCGCGGAGCGTTCAGAAGCAGACCCCGGGACCAGGGAGTGGCGTGAAAAGGAAGTGGGTGTGAGCACACGCGAACCGGTGCGTGACGTTGGGCTCGATGGAGCCATTTTGTGTTCACGGAAAGGGACCCATCTTTGATCGAGAATTCGGTTGCGGTTTATCGAAAAATGCGACTTGCTTTTGCTCCGGTTAGAAATGTTTTTAGATGAGCGTCACTTAACACGTTTACTGCCACAGTGAAAACGGCCGTACGTAGTCAGACACGCTTTAATTCGTTTTTTAAGCCAGAAATCGTCGAAAATGTGTGCGTTTAGTTAATGGAGGTTGTTGGCCATGTTTGAAATTATACTGCGGTGTTAATTTTACGCAAATATTTTGACGTGGCAGTCAAAGTGTTAAATGCGAAACTGTACAGAGTGTTCTTTTCTTACACGTTCGATGTATTGTTCACCTTCAGATTCTATTGTAAAAACGGATGCAAAGAATCGTAGTATCTAAATCACTTTATATTTTCCTTTTTCTTTCAACTATTACTTCAACGTTGCTTTAGATTTTATTGTAAAAAATTACCTAAACAATCGTTGTATCTGAATCACTTTATATTTTCCTATTTTTTCATCAATAACTCTAACACTGATTTTAACAATAAGATTAGCCAAACGTTCGAAATTTCGCCACAAACACAACATTGCCGATTATACACGTAATACGGAATCTAACGAATATAGAAAAAAGCATTCTGTATTTTCGATTGGAAATCCATATCCGTCTCGGAGGAATTAATCATCGTGTCACAAATTTTGTCGAACCACTTTCCATCGTTTTCTCAGCTTCGTTCTTTCATCATAAAATTATATTTATTTCTTCTGGTCTCGATGAAAAGCTCCCCGCGAAAAAAAATAATGCCTCGAACGCGGCAGCCTCTCTTTTCTCCGGAGCAAAAGCGATAAACTCCCGAAGGTCGTTTCTCGCGGCGCGCAATTCTTTTCGCGTCATTTCACTCTTTTTTTTCTCCTCTTTTTCTCTCTCTCTCTCTCTTATCTCTCCTCTTCCCCCGCCGTTGCCTTTCCTTGGCTCTCTTTTAGCCGCAACGAGGCCGCGAGCCTCGCCGGCAGACAACCTTCGCGTCCGTACAACAAACCAAGAGCCCGCGAAAGATATCCAAGTCTTTTGCTCCTTTATCCTCGGTTTCTTTTTGGCCAGCGTGTCGCCTCCTTTCGCAACTGGGGGCCCTGAAGAATTCTCTTGGTTTTCTTCGTTTTTTATTTTAATCGTGGAACGTCACGTTTGCACTCGCGAACACGTTTTTCGCGCGGATAGAAAGGAGAAGCAGAGCCTTGGAAAGTGACGTTCTTTATTTTTCTAGAAGACATCTCGGCAGGGTTAATTCTTTTCGTTTCCAATTCATTTTTCCCTTGACCTCCTCGAAGCGAGGTACTTTTTATTCCTGTATTTTCGACATCCATGGTTGTTTCAACCTTCGAACTTCCCTTTTCCCTTCGATCTTCCCGAAGCAGGTCTTTATTCCTGTATTTTCAACGCTCATAGATGTTTCAACCTTCCAACGGAATCATTTACTCGATTGGTTACAGTACCATCGATGGATGTCGTTGAGTCACATTAAAAAAATTCACAGCTTAAATCCATTAGTTCCTCGTAAAAAATTTCTTTCTCCAGGATATTCTCGTTAGTACCAGAGTATATTATATCAACGCCCGTACGATTTATTCCATCGCAAATAAAGGGGTTAGGATTTCGATCGGTAATATCCAGGGTATTAATTTCGTACGGGGGGTGAGTTGGTCCTCGAGAACGAAATAAAAAAAAAACACAACCTAAACCGTGGGCTGAACGACCCGAATCGAAAAATAATCTCCTAATAAAAATAATCTAAAAATAGTTTCTTTCATTCTCGCGCCACGATCGTGTTTGAATATTCTCGCTCTCACCCCCAACCCCCGTCAATATATCCAGTCGTTTTTTTTTGTCGCGGTAATCCACGCGTTATGCGTGTCGAATCCGTGTACAGGAGCCAGTAATATTGAACAAAGAGAGAAAAAAAAAACGAGAAAAAAAATAAAAGAAACCGTAGTGAGCCAGCAGGAAAAGGGTTGTGGACGCGATATACTCTCTCTCTGTCTTTCCCCCCGCCCAGTTGTTGCGCCAATAGCGGTTCGTTCCAGGCCGGGAGACGCGCGAAAAAAAAAGGAAGCAAAAAGCGTATGGGGTGTCGCGGGACAATAGCCAGAAAAATCTCCCACCATCTCTTGCACCAGTCGATGATTTCATTAGGCGATCGAGAGGTGTGTGCGCACATATACACACGTAGGGAAGATGGGAGCAAAAAAATAGGGGGCCCCATAGGGGCGGAGTCTGCGCAAAAAATTAATATCGAGGGGGTTAGACCAGTGGAGAGAGAGAGAGAGAGAGAGAGAGAGAGAGAAAAAATGTCGGACGGAAGAAGGGGTGAGAACTCTACGCTGACGCATCAGCTTCTTTTCGTGTCACGAAGTTTCATTACGTAACGGAGACTCTGTCGAGGAAAGAAGTGTCGATCATCCCCAAGGATCGACTTCAAAAACTCATCAAGGATTTACTGTAATACGCTTAGGAGATGCCAGGCAATTGTAAACAATAACGGAAATTGGACAAGATATTAACACGAAAACACCCGTAGAAGAAGGGCTACCTGAATTGACCGGAATTTTTGTGATACAGATTCCTCTCGATTACCGTTCCGAACTCGGACAATAATCTTATAGGAAGAAATTCTTCAGACATTCGTAAATTCGTTTTCTGTAAATTCTCCCCTCTTCTCCAATTGGTGTGGATAATGCCTGGACAATAATCGCGTAGGACAAGCCAGACAATAATCGAGAGGAGCCTGTAGCTGCATCCAGATAAACATTTTCCCGGTCACGCTCTTATTAGACAGACTATACGTACTGTTCTGTTCGAGGATCGAAGAAGCTTCGTTGGTTTTCGTTCACGTGTCCCCGTAGTTCGCGGGCCCATAAACCGCGGCGGCGTATAACGCGAACACGACGTTTCCAGAGTGATAAGATCGAGGAGAATGGGTATGGGATGGTCGGAGGGAGCACGGAATCGTTTCGATCGCCGTTTATATCGAGGCACTTGGGCTCACCACGCAGGGAATTGAAGGAGGGAACCGAAGGGTGGGAGGGGGTTGGGTGGAGTTAATTAATTAATGTACGAATGCCAGATACCAAACACGTGGATCGCCTATTTCTAACTCTACATCGAATTTCAACCTGTTCTTGTTTCTCGCTGTCTTTTCTTTTTCTCGGTGTTTCTCGTCCGGGCGATGAACCATATCGATCGAAAGAAAAGCGCGTGTGTCGTTTTGTTTTCTTTTCCACGGAGTATGATGTATATACATATATTCTTTTCGATTGAATAAAGGGCGGCGGGATATTCGGTCAGGGATCGTCGAGATTGGAAAATGAAAGGCTAGAGAGAGTTTTGCAAGCGAATCTCGTGAGAAATTACACCCGAAAGGAATTCCCATGGGCACTGCCGTTATTGACCCGATCGTTTTACCTTTAATCGTTGCCATGGGTACTTGGAACACTGCGACAAAGAGAGACCAGCATGAAATGGAGATCAATTTGTATTAATTCGAGGCGGTTAAATATCGTAATTTCTTTTCTTTTTTTTTTTTTAGAAACATTCTATTTCTTTTTTTAGAATACCCATCCAACGTCCCACGTCCGAGAGGAATATAACAAGGAACAAGCGTTTATTTTTTTCGTGTTCGACGGGTGATTTTACGCGTACGATGTTTGTTCTATCCTCCGTTACTTTCGAGGATCGCGCGACGTGCATCTGGAAAATGTGTCGAGAAAGAGTGAGAGAGAAAGAGAAGGAGAGAAAGCAGCGGTTTTTCGAACACGGAACGAATCCCCGTGGCGAGGAAAAATAAATCTAATGGCTAACGAGTTTTTACCGAGGCTCCGCGAGCTCGGGCAATTAAGAAGAGGGCTGAAGGGGTCTCGATGGGGAGGCACCCGGAGGTGGGTCGGAAGAAGGTCGAAAGGTACGAGAAAGTCCGACCCAGGGGGGACAGAAGGGGTTGCGTATCGTGTTGCACGACATTCAACCCTTGTACACCGCTAAACTACAGATAAATACGGAAAGGGTTGAAGACGCGCGACGGTAAGAAGCAGCGAAGAAACCCAGTCACCCACCGCGACTTCGCACTGCCCCGAATCTGTCTTTTTTTGTTTTTTTTTTTCTTTGGTGTATATATTACGTAGGTAAATCTATTGATTATATATATTTTATACTTTCTAGATCATGTTTATTTACGAATTTCAATGAATTTTGTATAGGGGTTCTTTTAACCCTTTGACGCCCAGACCCTTAAATCGGTATTTGAAAATCATGAGACTGATATATGTGTTGTACCTTGTTATTTTGAAATTTTTAAAATTTTCTTTTAGAGGAAATATTTGAATTTCTCAATTGAAAATGCGAAGATCTATTTCACATCAGTGAAACTACGAATCCTTACTGACAAAGTTTAGATATTAATCAGCGACAGAATTTGACGCACTTTTAACACTAGAACTACCAAGCAAGTCAAAATGACTTGCCAATACATTCTTACAATGATGATTAAAATGTTACAACAATACATTTTCTCAGATTTTTTGTAACTTTTATTACGATACGACATTAAAGAAATTAGTTAAATTATAAATTTGTGAAGTTTCAAAACTTTGCCATAGTTATTGATCGATCGAAAAAGATATGTGTTTATCGTTGGTAGTTCTAGTGTTAAAGTGAGTGTTTTACTGGTGCAATACTGGGCGTTAAAGAGTTAAGTCTGCTTTTGTGTTCCGACACTTATGATCGTGTATTTCGAACATTCTCACTGTTTATCGACTCGTTGTTGGTGCATACGAAACGTATGTTTTTTTCATCACAAACCTATCTTCAACGTAGTGATTCTGTTCGTGTTTCGTAATTGATAACTAGACTGCGGATGTTCATGCAAAGTCACAATTTTAGGCATTAATTTATAAACGTAAAAATGAGATAGAAATTTCTTTCCTGCACTAGATGTCTTCTTATGTTGAGAATAATATAGAAATATTAAGTTTTATCGAAGTTTTTATTTTACCATATTTTGTGTATTAAAATTTGTTATAAATTAATAAACATCCGCAGTCTACCGATAACATTTTTGCAAAAAGAAAAGTGAACGTGCTAATTGTTTCTAGATCGCCAAGAATAGTCTTACGTTACGTGGAAATTATTGTTAAGAGGCACACGTGTTCCAGAAATAAATGGTCTGGTCTTTGCTGACTTATTCTACTCTAAAAACCGGATAACACTTTCAACTCTAAATCGAAAGACCTATCACTGTTGTTCTTTACCATCTGCTATTACAAGAACGACAGCCCTCGCATGTATAAACCTATTAAAGATTCTCAACAACTTCTAATACAGTAAGAAAAAAAAATTAATATCCAAAAACCTTTCAAACTTCGACCACTTAATCCTGGAACGCTCGATACCGTCGAATGTTTCCATCACAACCCACAATCTATCGAATCGACGCTATAAAATTACCCAAGTACTGTCGAGTGTACAAAGTTTCGATGTAGTTCTGAAAATGCCCATCTTTCGATTTTGGTAAATATATTTTTATTTATTATTTATTTACTATTATATTAATCATGTAATATTAATTAATTTTTCTTATCTCCAGAGGTCGATAGATTAATATTTGTTATCTCAAATTTCTTTTACCTCTACAGGGATAGTTCTACCAACAAACTAATCTTCGTTATTCCAAATTAAATACCACTAGAACTACCAACGATAAACGTACATATCTATTCCCATAGAATCGATAAACACAAACAAACATTTAAAAAAAGTATACAATATAAACTATTTTTACATACGTTCATTTCGTGGTATGCGACACAATTCACCCAAGTTTCATCAAAATCTCAAGATAGACCTCTTCGAAACCGAGTTCCGAAATTTCGAAACAAAAAACAAAAGCAACATTTCCATCGGTTTCGCGTGCACCAGTCCAACGATCATAATCTCCGTCACTCGTCTACAACGACCCCGACAACGTCTTCCCGCTCGATTCACAACCACCCACCCCTCAACCGAACGTCCATCCTCCTGTCTATCGAACACCCAGGGTCGTGCCTCATCGCGGGAGGGAGCGTGCGTCTAAACGCGAAGTTCCGCGGGGATACTCGAAGAAACGGTCGGTCCGTACGGAACAAAGAACAACAGGGGAGGGTAGGTAGGTAACAGTTCGTATAAGACGCGAAGGGAAGCGTGTGCACGGCGGACAACAAGTACAAGGGGTGGAAGTGGGGGATGAAGGAAGGGTTAGGTGTGGGGTGGTTAGAGGAAACGCGAGTTTCTATGGCTGGGCTACCGATCGTTCTCCATAATACATTTACGGCTCCAGCCTATTATAATATTGTACTCCGGAGTGTATTGTCTTTCTCTCGGGCCGGGGGATAATGTTTCGCCGACACGCCACACAGGCCTCGACCCCGCGAGTATAACTCTTTCATTTCCCCGTTTCTCCTTGCTCGCTTCTCTGTCCTCTAACGTTGCTGGTCGTAGCTCTCCCATCAAGGTTTCGCAGTATTTTTTCGTTTCATTTGCACTTTTTTCCTCTCTTCTTCAACAACGATCCATTAGCTATCAGGACGACCGAGATGGAAAGGGGGAGGGAGGCTAGTAGATAGCCTGGAATAGCGAAAACAATTTCAAGAAATCTGCCCCGGCGAAAATTCGATTAGCCGCGCAAGATGGGCTCGAGGTCTCTCTGTCTGTCCCTCTTGCTCCCTCCATTTGTTTCGTTCTCGTTCTTATTTTATTTCCCGCGGAGAACGGGTCGGCACCGACTCTGTTTCTGTCGCGCTGGCCGGCTTTTAATTACTTCTCTCCATCGCGGCGAGATCGTAGAGAAACAGGAGGATTCTCTCTCGGTCTCTTCAGGGTTCCCCCACTATTTTCGTCGTGTTCCTTCTTCATCTCCGTTTTTCCTGTCTGTGTTTCTTCGGCTGGGATTTTTCTTCTTTTCTTTTTTCGTGGAACCGCGATCACCGGCTACTTTTAACCCCGAGCGAACGTTCTTTCTCTCTCTTTCTTGCTATTCCATTAAACGGTCTTCGTAATTTCGCGAACCTGCACACAGGCCTGCCAGCGGTTTTTCCCTGGGGGGGGGGGGGGGGGGGGGGGGGTAAACGAGCGAGGCTGCGCCGAGGAAAACGAGCCTTCAGCCCCGTGGATTAGCGTTCAATTAAAGGGTTCCACGACCAGAGAAACCGACCCACAGTCTTCTCGATGAAAGAACCGATATTTATTGCCCCCGTGAACACCGACGTGGATTACGGTCGCGTGCCCGCCATTCCGTTGCACCTGATTCCCAAAAGGAACAAAACTTGGTTGTTTCGCTTTTCTTTCCGTCCCCTGTGGTTCGAGAGATGAAATTCAAGAAACTTATTATCCATTGGTGAAAGACGCAGTCGACAAAGTGGATGGAAGTTAGACGATATTCCCATAGATCGTGGCGCTAAATGATCCTTTCTTCAATTCCTATCCCTTTTCCTCTTCCGGTTTCTTTTTCTCTGTCGATATTTACCAGACGACCGGTGGTTACGCAACCAGCCCAGGTCTAATTGCTCGAAAGTGGGGAACGGGTAAAAAGTAGTTATTGGAGTTTCTTCGACGAAAGAAGCGAGAAGACAGCGCGAGATGAGAGAAACAAGAGTTGAAAAAAAGGTGTGCGCAGGGGAGAGACGTACACACTGATACACACTTAGGGTCACGAACAGCTCCCGACAGATGCCTTCCCACGTTTCTTTTCTGTCTTCTTTCTCCGTCCAAGACATGTGCCCGGCGAAAAGGGTTGAGAAATTCAGTTGCTCCGCGGAGCACGGGCAAAAAACCACCCCACCCTGGGTGTGGTACAAGGATTCCGCTGGTAATCGGTGCGCGCCGCGATTCACCGGCCGAAAGGGGTGAATTCGATTAAAGCCTCACAGGGACTTGAGCGATCTTTCTCCTGGATCGGTCGATTTCCGTTTTTTTCCCCCTCTGTTCTCGTTTCATTCTCTCTCTGTTCCTCTCATCAACTACGATCCCGTAATGGGATGATGCTTTCTTTCTGCTTCTGTTCTTTTTTTCGTTCTTTATCCCCTTCGATGTATATATTGTACTCGTGGCTCGTTTATGCTCGTATTATGCGCGGATGAATGTGTCGTTTTCTCTCGCCCCGTTACTTTTTTTTTTAGAAGTCATCGTCGGTTCGTTGAGTCTGTACAAGGTTTAACGGATTCGATTAGACCGTTTCTGTTGTCCCTCGATGATTTTCATCCCGTTTCGTCCGTGACTTTAGCGACGCACCAGCCCCCGGGTGACCTCGATCGGGCGTACCGATCGGAGACACGGAAAAAAAAAAATGATCGAGAGGGATACCCCACACACGATTCACGGAGAATCGATGTAATTGAAGATGGTTGGGTATGTAATGTCGCGAGTCCGCGTCGCTCTGCGAACATTCTGGTTCCGATGTGAGGGAAGTCGTACGGAGAAGAATAAACCACAACCAAAGCGACAAAACCCAGTAGTCTCGATAAGCGTGTTACGAAGAGCCCAGGCGAGAACGATCTATGTACAGGAGATCATCGATGAGTGCTCGAAGGCTTTTCGGCAGTGAGTGTTCAGACGTCATTTAGGGATGTTCGATTCTTATTTGATTGTTTTGGTTGAAAAATTGATCTTTTGAATCGATTTTGTTGTGTTTGATTTTTCTGAGAATTGATTCGATGCTGTTCAATATTTATGAGAATCGATTTTTTTTTCATCAATTTTTTTTCCGTTACTAAGGAATGTCACTCAACGCAACTATATTTGACTAAACCTGGAAGAGACAAAGCTGTCTGATTGGTCTTTCAGTTTGAGAATTAATTTGTCCCGAATGGAAAGACCAATTACCTACAGCTTCACCCCGCTAGCTTTTAGGCGATAGCTGAGGTGTGGGTTCTTCCTAATAACTACGCAGATCTATGTTCCTAAGAACTATTCAAATAATTATTTATAATAGATAAAATTTTATTCCTAATTTTGATTTCCTAATTTTCAAGAGATTGAGCAATAAATTCGTACCTTCTAGGGAAAGGAAGTAGGCTAATTATCAAAAGTATTTACTAATAGAATTTCTGACTTCAAACCTTCAAAATTTTACAATTCAAACCTTCATATGTTTTGATCTCCTCTTTGTAATAGCATACAAAAAAATAAAGAATTTCATTTAAAAAAACGTTGCCATTAAAGAAACCTCAGAATAGATAGTGAATCGATTCTTTGCAGTGAATCGAACATCCCTAAAGTCATCCCCGCCATTGAACCCTTGACTAGTAGATATTCGATCTATGTGCGTCCTATTACATTAGAGAATAGGAATTCATCATTATATAAAGAAAGTTCTACCTAGAAAACAGCAAATATTTTTTTCAGTCTTACTTCGGAAGTTTTATGTTTTCTTAATTGTTGTATCTCCACATGTTTACAACAATTAAAAATTTATAGTGATAATAAGATTTTTTGCTACCACTGAACCCTTGACTATTTCCAAAGTGGATTCCCCAAATGGTGGACACGACTTTGGAACACTCAGTGTCGAGGATCCTCCGAGCACTCGTCGATGATTTACTGTATATAAGCTAACCGTTAGGATCTCTCCTTCCGTTGCCGTAAGAAACGTTCCGTTCCGTAAGAAAGTTTTCTATATTTTCCACGAAATAGGGGATCGAGACCCTTTGCACGGTGGTGTTCTAGCTTGCTTTTTCTCTTCCCTTTGAAATCTTTACGCTCGAGGGGGAGGCCCGGTTTGTAGGAAAAAGAGTGTTGTGTTGTGATCCGTTCCAGGTGCGCTCGAATAATTACTGATACATGTACCGTGCATCGAGTTCTCGTCCCGCGAACCTCGAGAGTCCTCGGGTGTAAATTTTCTTTTTTACGAAGCTCGTATACGAGAACGTTACCGAGAGTCCAAGGGGGGGGGGCAGGGCCGGAATCGGAGAGCCTATCGATCGTGAAGGGGGATATAATGGATCTACAGATCGTACGGAGAGAAGCGTGACCCATCCGCCACCATGTGTGCAAATACAGAGAAACGCGTTGTTCCGTGCCGCGACAAGAAGTATCGTGTATTATAGGTAATATGGTTGTTAATAATTTTAGGCGTTCGATACGACCGACTAGAAGAGCTTTTTAGCGGAGAATTACGATTAAAAAAAAAAAAACTATATACGATTGTTATATAGATATAGAATTTGAGATTTGATTAAATCGTCTAGATCGATTCTAGAGATACTCGATAGTTTGCTCTCCGGGATCGTTCCGACCGGTGGTTCGATTATTATTCGTGTACGAGCACCGCGTTGTGTAGCCGAAATGCCCGTTGTTGTTGTTGTTGTTGTTGTTGTTGTTGTTGTTGTTGGTGGTGGTGGTGGTGTTGGACGTCGGATTCGGTACATACATGACTGACCTTCGACGTGTGGGTACGAAGGCTGGATTCTGTGGCGAAGCCTTTGCCGCAGATGTTGCAATGGAACGGCCGGTTCTTCGCCCGTTCCACTTGGGCGTCGTGGTTCCGAAGGTGCTGCTGCAAATTCGATAGCTGAATGAACGCCCGCCCGCAATCCGGTAAATGGCACTTGTACGGTCGTTCACCTGCAAACAGAAAAGCGTGCAATGTGAATAAACGGATAAGTGAATGGTACAGGATGATCAATGGAAGTTATTTATTCTGGACCTTTTTCAATTGGACCTGATTAAGTCGACAACAGAATTGTTTTATGGTGAATATGTTCTGTTCTTTTTTTTGTAGAGAGTTTGAGGTATTGTTAAATTGAGGGGCTTATTGGAGAAGGGGCACGTGGTATTATACTATAAATTTACAAAATTACTTTTAGGAAATGTAATTTTCTCAGAAAATTCGGTATTAACTGGTAGTTATTTTCGTTGGTAATTGAAGTAGATGGTAAATGGCAGTTACTGTCGAGTCTTGGTTTGAAAATTCTTATTATATGACAGCGTCTTTAACAATCTAAAAATGTTTCGCCTTCGCATCCCAAATTGGATTGAATGAAAGAGGCAATCACTATGAAATGGCATAGTCTCTATAAAAAAATAGTTTGCTCGAATAACCGTAATCTTTTCTTTACATTGTTAAGAACGTGTCGTAATAATTGCCATTTGCCATCTACTTCAACTACCAACTAAAATAACTACCTACGAGTTAATACGGAATTTCCTGAATTATAGTTATTTTTTCTGAATGTAGTTCTGTAAATTTATTGGTAGTATTGTGGCATGTGCCAGTTTTCCACTAAGTCCCTTTTTGTTACAAATTCTTCAAGGAGACAGAATTCGTTTGCTTTCAAAATCAAGGAATTTTAATATGCTTCTGTCTATGAAAGGGTATATGCTTGAAGTTTATGGAATTGACACTAGATGATTAGAGGTACAAAAATGATACAAAATGGTACAAAAATGGTGGCAAGTGCCTCTTTCCCACTGAGCCCTTCCATCTCAAGCAAGCTGCGTTATTCGTTGCGAGTTCGGTTGAGATTTTGGATTTTCAAGTGAGTTTGTTTTTCAGTTATACATTAAACTTTCTTGAGACGTGCAACACGATTACCGAGAGTATTAGAGACGATTCAGCGTTATTTCTTCTGAATCACTCATTATCATTTTAATCTTTTAATATCTACAAGATCGTATAGTAAGGGTGACAATGACATTATGAGAAATCAATGCAACATTTCCATTTCGTTAAATAATTGATGGAACAGACGTTACACGTCCATCTTGACAATAAATGATCGAGTTTGAGATGAGTACTGATTCACAAAGAACATGTCTTTTTTTTACTGTACATATTACAGAAGGTTTTGTAATGTTAAAAAATTGTTCATAGTTGGAATTTTAGCTTATGTAACTCAGTATTAATTCACAAAGAATATGCTTTTCACTGTACATTAAACATACAAACTTCCTTAACATAAAAAGATTGTCCACATTTGGAACTTTTGCTTACAGGATTGAGTAATAATTCGCAAAGAAAATGTTCTCCACTGTATATTGCAGAAAGTTTCGTAATGTAAAAAAGATTCTCCATACTTGGTTCTAAAATTTCAGATCGCACGTGTCATTGAACGTCATACAATTACACGAAATACTGCGAGAAAGCTTTTTCATCCCCCAAAAGAAATCGATGAACATTTTTTCCGTCCGCCTCTTAATTAGTAAAACGAACGAGCTCGTTGGAGGTCGAACCGCATAAACGAGGAATGAATTTTCTCCTGTTTCACACGTGTGAGCGTGGTCTCGAGCGAGAAAGGGAAAAAGAGAGAAAGAGAGAGGGAGATAGAGGAACACGGGCGCGAGACAACTTTTTTCCGGGGGACGAGCAACAGGTATCCAGCGGCCAGATTTTAGGGGGTGGGGTGAGGCGTAAAAAATGCCACTCGTTTTAAAACGGCCATTAGAGGCGGTGTTTTAACAACGCGTATAATCAGCCCCCGCCTGATTTAAAACGACTACGGATATTCGTTCGTTGTCGTCTCTTCCGCGTTGCATTAATAAAATCTGCAACCAACACAGTTCTTTTTCTTTTTTTTTTTGCCACATCTGTTTACAACCATCATCGATGGGGGAATTTTATGAGGTTCCATCGGATCGTATTTTGACAGATGATTCGGAATATTTTCAAACGGTGATTTTCTCATCGATAATCGCGCAATCAGGAGCCTTCTATCGGAATATTATTACGAACGATTCTAATCAAATTAAGAAATTTATTTACGTAAATTTTATTACGTTTTTTTTTTTTTTAAAGGTTTCTTGATTTGACTGACACAATTGATGTTTGTGATTATCGAAGGACTCTGTTGGTATTATAGATACGACGCAGATGGAGCACAGAATATATCTTGGCCGAGCCCCTTAATCAATTCCATCGGGATTCGCGTCGGGGAAGGCTGATCGTTTTGCGATTCTTTTTTTTTTCCTTTTTTCTTTCCTTTTTTTTTTATTGTTCTGTCTTCCCTCCCCCTGTGACCCGTTCGGATTACTGATTCCTACGAGGAGCGAGATATCGGTTCAATTTGTGTTTTATTAAATATCGAGATTCTTCCCCCGGCCCTCTTTTTACCTCGGCCAGCTCCTTCTTTTTGTTTCCAGCACGGCTTTTTCCCTCCCGCGCTCTCTCCGTCTTCTCTCGCCACTTCCTTCCTCCTTCGACGGGATTCATCTTTAATTCAGAACGATCGATGGGTTAATAAAAAATATTGTCCGACGGCATCCGACGCGAGATTTTTGATATTCAGTTGTCGATTTGGCGATGGAAACGAAACGATTAGTGAAAACGGATTTTTCTTGAAGTGTTTTTTATTTTCTTTTTTTTTTTTTAAACAAACTATAAATGTTTCGGCTAAAAGTTCCAAGGATCGGATCAGAGAGACGTGGTTGATTATAAATATAGAAAAGAAACATGATTCTTGCGCATGCAACGAAGTACATTCGGAGCAGTTTGTAAGTAAATCGTACAAACTCTCTTATTTCTGCTTCAAACGTCTGGTGTGATAATAAGTATACTATTTACAAATTATATACCTCCTGTTCTACGAACCAGACGGAAAAAAAGGCAAATTAAATTAACAAGCGAGTTATGAAGTGATACATTTGTGATCGTATTTATACACACTGTGAACAGATACGCAAGGTTTTTTTTTATCTACCCATACCAAGAGAGAGGAAAGTGCGTCAGACATTCTCACGTCTCGAACTGGTAATGTATACACTCGTAAATTTCAGATTTTATTTGCAAATTATCATTATCATCGAATTAATTAACACTTTTTTGTCAAGTGAGGTAGCAGCCTGTTTTTTCAAAAGTACAGACTGAGAGTTGTTGACGTAATAGTACGTCTTTCATAAATAAGAACAAGAATGGTGAAAAAGTAAGGAAAAGTCGTTATTTGCCGTCTAAGCTCGCACTTTATTCTCTCCTGCATATCAGCGTGCACTAATAAATGCACAAAAAAACCTCACAGTGACCCATCAAGATTGTCAGACCGTCCGGTAAAGCACGACCCTCCCTCGTAACATTCTCGTTACTCGGTCCTGCACGAGTTGACACCACCGAGAGAGGGAGGACGCGACGTAAAAATTATTTATCGTATTGTGTCGCACGATGAATACATGAATGCAAAATGTCCCATTCGCCGGCTACCAATGGGGACGACCACGGTAGAAGCTTCGGTGGAAGAGAGTGAGAGAGAGAAAGAGGACCGAGGCGAGATCCAAAGGCAAACGGTGGAACGCGCGTGGCTAAAGTTATAGCCAATACGTAAACTATTACTTTTACGAGCTTTACTTTATCATTTTTACAAGCCACCCGTTTTATGATTGGTGTTTATTTAGGCGGCTCCTGTACACACACGTTAAATTTTATCGCGCCTCCATCTACGCGACGGAAACGCACCGGTCTGTGTTCATTAATACACGGGACCGTAATTACCACGCGTGGGACTTTATAAATCAGTTCGGCCGCTGTCTGCCAGTTCAAACGTGGATGTTCAAATATTTTCCTGGTTGCGTTCTCTCTCTCTCTCTCTCTCTCTCTCTCTCTCTCTCTCTCTCTCTCACTCTGTTTTACGATCGATAGACTGCAGATGCTGCCCGCGAATATCATATTTTCGTGGACTAATCCCGTGGATTAATTCGTGGACGCTTCTATATGTTGCATGTTTTACGCGTCGATGGTAACAATCCCGTCTTGAAATTTCTTCTCGGTGTTATGGAGAAACGTATGTGGAATATATCTGGACCCAGAGTGTGTTAAGAATATTTAAAAAAAAAAATGACATATTTCATCTCTTTCCGATAGTACAATTTATTTCGTTCTAAGTTGTTCAATTTTTAATATAATAGTCGAAAAATGAGATTACGTTCGGATTTTGAAGATTCAAGACTTTTTTGACAGACTGTATGATCACTTTCAAAATCGGTAACTTAAGACCTATTTCAATCGAAAGTGTTACATGTAGCGAAGTTTATAAATATTGTATAATTCTATGTGCCGATTTAATTTAAAAAAAAAATTAATTTTGAATATCTGAGAATACCCCGTTACATGCATATTTGTATATAACAAAATCCTTCTCCCTAAACTAGTCTTTCTAACTTCACAAAAAGCTTCAAGTCACTCGATCCAATTTTAAGAAAGTTGTTTCCTTTTAAAGGGCGTGATGAAGCCTTTTTTTGTATATATTTCAGTGTTTCCGTGAACAGTTCTTGTTCTCGAGGTTTCATCAATGAGCCTCGATTTTATACCGACCGAACTCCCACTCCCTCCCGGATAATTACTAAACTCTAACTAGTAACCCGTTAGCCTGGGAGCATAACCGGCGTCCTCACCGAAACAATTTATGCCCATCGCGAATTGCATCACTTTACTTAACATTACTGCCTTCTTATATTACGAGCGACGCGATACCGTGCCCCAGACGTCGTATCTCTCTGCCGTGTGGGGCAATTAAAAACGAAGCTAATAAGCGAACCACGATGAGGTAAAACGACGTGTATGTAGTTTCTTTTATACTTCCTTGAATGAACGCGCACCGCCGCCACGCGTTCATTCCTTGCCTGCGCTGCCCCGATACAATGGCCATTTCTTGCGTGCGGCTCTTATTCAAACCGGAAGCGGCGGTATCCCGAGAATGGTCCATTAACGTCATTCGACAAACTCCCATCGACGGATCCGTGTGGCTTCGTTAACTTTATAATATACGGGTTCTCCCCTGTCATCGTGTGCTTTTTCTTTTCCTGTTCTCCATCATACGTATATATACAGGGTGTAACAAAAATGTTGAAGGACCCAAAAATTGGAGACTCGTTAGGCGATTTGAAAGAAGTTTTTCCTTAGCAAAAATGTTATCAGAGGCTTTGTTAACGAGATATTAAGGAAACACCCCGACCAATCATAGCGCGAGTTTGCTGGCCGAGTTCCCGCTGTAACGTTGGCTACCAATTGTAGAACGCAGCCAACGTTACCGCGGGAACTCACTGACGCTCTGATTGGTCAGGGTTTTTCCTTAATATCTCGTTAACGAAGCCTCGGATAACATTTTTGTTAAGGAAAAATTTATTTCAAATCACCTCACGAGTCTCCTATTTTCAGGCCCTCCAAAATTTTTCTCACACCCTGTATATATTTGCTCCATCGTACACCGAAGGAAATAAAATCTGACGCCAGGTTAATTGCTCCCGATTCGCCTAATTGACGAAACGACCACCTCGTCTTCTGTCTCCTTTCTTCTTGCGCACTGGAAGCCAAGGCTCGAACGGATCGATGCGTTTCAAGCGCGGACACATTCGTGTGCACACGATCCTCTCTTTTTACTACCCCCGGTGTCTCTCGGGTAATGCATTTCCCTCTTTCCGTCTCTCTTTAGCGGCGACGCTAAACATGCATCGACATTAAATTTCGCTCGGCACGGCCGTAATTCCACCGCCGGTGTATAACGTCATTACATTCATCACCTGCACTGGCTCGGAATATCAAATGAGAGTGGCGATATATTTGATTATTTGTCAGCAGCGGTCACTCGGCCGCCCCCCCCCGTGCATTTCCATCCCCCTTAACGCAGGCCCCTCCCACAGCAGCCCTGTCTTTCTTGTTATTCGTGGAAAATTCCTGACAGATTTTTCGGGACAGAATATCCACACCTCGTGGCGGTTTTTATTTTTCATCGTGAAGAGAGGAACGACGGTCGCGTTCGTCCACTCGTCAAAATCACCAGCGGAAAAGTGAGCAGAGAGAGAGAGAGAGAATGGTCAAAGGAAAGAGGGTCCTGGCACGTGGTTGGACGTGTGCGAGAAACAGAGTTTCCGATAATTCTCTCTTTCTCTATCACTGTCCTTTTCTTCTCTAGTCGTTTCTCTCCGTATCCTCCCTTTCTCACCGCCTGGCCTGCCTCTCTCTCCTCGATGCTCGATGCACACACTTACCCTCCCCTCTCCACGCTGGCCCCTCTTTGCAACCCTCTTGCCTCGTCCGTGGAAACGACGACCACCCAGCGGCCCTCCACGGCCCACTACACGTCCACGGCAGAAAATTAATGTCCCCTGCAATCCATGTATAATGCATTCGCATTTCGTTTGAACGAACAAATGAACGCACCGCTAGAAAATTTACGTCCTTGTCTCTCTCTCTCTCTCTCCCTGCCTGTGTACACGACCTGTGGACGTTTCTAGCCCTAGTGAGGTGTTCTCCTCTCGCTCTATATACAGTGATTCACGTGGGTCGATCATATACTCACGAAATTGCAATCAAGTGTACAAATTTTTATGTAATTTTTATTGGGTGGAAGCGAAAGTTCTGTCGTTTTGAAACGAATCCAGGTTTTCTTAATGTGATGTAATGCTGTTGTTTGGTATACCCCAAACATATTTGCAACATCAATAGACGTTAGTGTTTGTTTGTTGACTATCATTAATATGTGGTGATCTCCCACACCTGCGTTTTTCTTTTAATCACCACCTCGAAATTGTTCGAATCATTTTTAACAGGTTATGGTGGCTTCGCCAAATATACCACCGTACGTTATTTGCTGCTTGGACGGCGTTATTTCCTTTCTGCCACTCATACAATATGCAGTGCTTCAAATCCTCCTTTGAATCGCATATCTGAATAATATATAAAATCATTAATTCCCAGGAGTAATTTATATTACAGAATCTACCAGGACAGTTAACCTCGAAACTGGCACAAGTTTCGTTTCAATACCTGTCGCCATCTACAGTGACGTCTCGATGAGTGCGACATGTTTGGGTCCGTTGACATTCATGGGAAGGTGGAAAATTTTTCAGCTCTTCAAGCTTTTTACCTGAAGCCGTGTCTCTGCTTAGCTTTTGTTTACTCTGTTTTTGATTCATACCAGAGGGGAACTAACTCAGTAGTGAGAATAACGTCGTTGTTCATGTCGCATTCATCGAGGGTCGCTGTATTAACGACAATCTTCAAAAACTGACCAAATAAAAACCGACAGATCTTTCCCTTACACCAAATATTTGTCCCGGAATTTTCACTTCTATCATATACTTTCCTGATGAATTTTTCTTCATTACAAAATAAGATTTCCAGTTTGAAACATAATCTGGTGAAATAAACGTGACAGCCTTCCCTAAACAAATATTCCCGAGTCGCTGTATATGGCCCGCGAGTTCCCCCTTCCGTTCCTCTCGCGATCCACCCCCACCCCTTTTCCTTCCCTATAATTCTCTCTCGATTTCTCTCGTTTCTTTGCTTTCCTCCCATGTGATTTTGCGCGTGTGCAACAAGCCAGGCCCTGACCAACCCGCATACACGATTTTCCGTCTCTCATGTTCCTTCCTCGAATCCATAGACCATCCCTCTTTCTCTCTCTCCCTCTGGGAACCGGGTGTGTGCAAGCCAGGGGAGATTTTCCCTCCCCGGTCCAGTTTGCCGTCATCGAAATTCCGGCTGGAAATCATTAAATTGCCACGCACTCACACACAGGAACACGTGGTGCGCGCGTTTGCCTGTCCCGGCTCGTTTCGATGACCTCGTCTCTATTTCTATCTCCGTTTCTCTCTCGGTTAGTCTCTCTGGTCCTCTCTTTCTATGGTGTGTACTCGTTCGGCTATTCGTACGATACCTTGAATTTCGCGAGAGAGAAAGATATGGCGAGAAAGACAGAGAGGGAAATACTGAGAGAGCAAATACATAGTTGCCGAGGGAAAAATCGGGGATGAGAGAACGCTGCTGGCTTGGGGAATGTGTTTGTGTATCGCGATGATATTTGTCGAGTGCAAGCCCCCCCTACCCCTATGCGTACCCCATCCACTCATTGGATGATGATTTTTTTTTCTCTCCCCATCGTGTCCCGTGGACCAACCAGAATTCCCGGAGAAATGTATTCGCCGTCTGCCTTCGTGTTGGATTTTCGCGAATTTTGTCGAAATTCAACCCCCCTCCTTCCCCTACTTCGACATGCCGCACCACGGTGTCGCGTGATTGGTGAAACACGGAGGTTGAAATTTGTCGATTTTGCATATATTTTGTGATATTTTTGAAATGAAACTCCATCGACTCGCACCCCCAGTAAAGAGATCGTTTTGATTTCGATTTGATGTTTCCGTAAAATCTGTTGAATTCCTCCCTTCTCGTTTCCGACGATGATCGAAGGGGATGAAATGTACGGAGACGTGTTTAACCTTTAATATGGAACGGTTATCAGCGATCGAGAATGTATTTTTGGACGGTAATCGAAGACACGCTCATCTGGGATTCGTTTTGATCAGATTTTCGTGGGGTTCGATTCAACTTCGTGGATTAAAAGGTAACACCGATCACCGTTAGTGACATTCTATTATCTCCCGCGGAATTATCGATGTCCCGTTATCAACGGCGAAGCAATCACTTAGAACGATATAAAAAGACATCGATCAGCCCTTAACGACCATCGTTAATCGTCGTGTATCAATTATTACCGTTACACCGACTAGTGTCGATTCCGACGCCCGGAACAGTCGTACGAAACCCTCGACCACCCGATAATCGATTATTAATTATAAATCGTCGGCCGTGTAACCGACTCGAATCGGTCTAGCCATCGGTTAACCGCTCGGCTCGGTTTCACGCCCGATTTTATTGCTACTGTTCGCCATTCTTCCAACGTAGCTCACTTTATTATTATTCTTCTTCATGATTACTCGAATCAGCCGACTCCTCCTTTTATTACCGATTATCATACCAGACGATTACAACGATTCCTTCAGATCCTTTCTGGATTATTTCCGTGGGCAATTACTAGCAGAAGACGGGATTGAAGATCGATCCTCGAGGCGGATACACGATATGTTCCCCCCGCTGGATCGGCGAGCCAGCGAGAAATTTATCGAAAGAACCCATAGCATTTACAATGGAAGGGGTACACGGGATTTATAGTGTTCGAAATTAGCATGAATGCAACGTTGCGCGTTCGTCGTTCGTTGTATTATAGCGTGTATCGCGCGCTAAGAGAACGCGTTACCAAGCGGATAGAGGAGCGAACAGGACAAGCTACATATGTGTGAGAGAGGAGAGAGAGAGAGAGAGAGAGAGAGAGAGAGAACATCCCTTTCCCGAGCGATGCAGCCGAGCGTTTCACGCATGCATGGAAATCATTAAAATAAAATGGCCGATAACAAATGACTGTTGCAAAGAGGGGAGCCCTCCCGGCTCGGCGGCCATCTTGGTTCACGTGACCGTCATCCGGGCAACCACGGGCACGCCACGCCCCTTTAATGATTTCTACCCCCTGGCTGAATGTACCGAGCGTACGTACGTGCGAAATTTCACGACCGTATGTGTGTGTGTGTATATATATATACATGATGTGTGTGCGTGTGTACGACGGGAGGCTATATCCCTCGTGTACGCGGGGGGAGGGAGTACAGTCATCATCAGTAGTCTAGGCGAAATCACCCCGGGTACATCCTCTTCAAAACCTAGCCACCATGGCAACGGACATCCCCGTGTGCATTCGCAGGGGTCGAGTTTTCGAACGGAACGACGAGGCGTGCTACAGCGAAAAATTGATATAATTTCTTGGGGGGTGTTGCACACCAGGAATCATTCGATAAAACGTTTCGAAGGAATGATTCTGAGTGTTTTAGACCAGAAACGGGTCTGATCGAATGAATGTGGAGGGCGTTTTTGGGGGGAATGATTTTGGTGTTGCTTGAAATTGTTGGAATTGATTGAATAAGGAGAACCTTTTCATGGGCGAATGATTTTGGAATTGCTTGAAATTGTTGGAATTGATTGAATAAAGAGGAAGTTTTTAGGGGCGAATGATTTTGGTGTTGCTTGAAATTGTTGAAACTTGAAGTTTGAAATTTGAACACCGATCGAAGCGAATATGCGTTTATCGTCGGTAGTTCTAGTATCAACAGAGAAAATAAACTCCTACGATTGCCCCTGTCTTTATAAAATATTTTAGAGACTTTTATTCTGCATAAAAATCCGCAGTCTATAATGACCCAATAACATCGGAGCGTCCTAAAAGTGTTAACAGCCTAGGATTCAGTCAGATCGAAGTATACCCATCTTGGCCTGGACATCTTCTCAGCAGCGCAATAATACCATATCGTCGAATAGCAAGGTCTGACGATCTAGTTCCCCAGATATCCGACGACTGGCAAACGTGCCGGGAGTGTTTGAGAATCGTCGAGTGGCGGACGTTGGCGACTGAGAGATCGATAATTCTTGCAACTTGCCACCCCCTCCTTCGATTCCCCGGTTACGAAGACGCGTCCCCGACGATCGACGATCGTAAACGCGCGGTCGTCGTTCCAACGTCGAAAGATATTCGGAGAAGGCTCGAGCCATGATCACAGTGCACGTCAACGAACTCCGTGCGCCGGTTGGTCGAGGATCGTATTATACGCGGGTGGAACATTATTCGGGCATATGGTAGCTACCACCGTCTCGCTCGCTCCTAGAACGGTTTCACCTGCCCCATCCGAAACTCTTTATCCTTGCGGGTGTGTTCTTCCTTTTTTTTTTCTTCCTGTATTTTTTACCTCCTCCTTTCACGACCGATACTTTCTTCGAGGCATAAGGGAGGCCTCGGTCAGGTTCGCTGACCCCATGAACGAGAACCCTTTCGTCCCGTTGTTCGCATCTTC
The DNA here is from genome assembly GCF_001272555.1 of Dufourea novaeangliae. Taxonomy (NCBI): domain Eukaryota; kingdom Metazoa; phylum Arthropoda; class Insecta; order Hymenoptera; family Halictidae; genus Dufourea; species Dufourea novaeangliae. The sequence continues at coordinate 4,222,297 of NW_015373910.1, read as the reverse complement.
CAACGGCCGATGAACCCCGATTTCCACCCGATTCTGTTGCTTCCAGTTCCTCTACCCCCAGGGCTCTCCCTAAGTTCCACGTTACCTTCAGACCGGGATCAACGTTCTCTTCGTATTCGTGGCCCGTTTAAATTGCATCCTGCCATCGACTCTTAACCTTCTTGTAGAATATCAATTAGCATGAGACCTGTAGGAACGATCCTGGGTGAGAGGATCTGGTGCAGAGTCTCGTTCTCTGACTCTCTGGTCTTTCGTTTCTTTTTTTCTTCTTGTTTTCGGTCGTTGGTCTTCACGGAGTCATTGGGTGTACGCAAGCTCTAATTTCGCGCTGGGGCTTGGTCATTTTTCTGGCGGGACTTAGCTAGAAGCGTAATTTATTCCCGATGCCTGATGAGACCCATTGTTGCGGGCGGCCGTGGCTGGGCTCCTTCGAGTGAAGGGGGTGAAAACGAGCCAACGGAAGGGGGGGGGAGGAGGAGTGAAGTCGGTTGGGGTAGAAGGGTCGGAGAAAAACGGACGAGGAATTATGTAAGACACCGGAAGGAAGGAGTGTACACGGCACACCGGCCCCCTTGTTCTGGCACATCCGTCCGAGTGGTAACGATCGTTCCTGGATGCAGGACAAGATCCCGCGAACCCTTTCCTCCTTCCAGGCGACTGTAACCAGGACGAGAACGACGACGATTCTCGCCACTTAACGGGCATTTCGTCGAGACCTTTTTTTTTTTCTTTCTTCTCCCTTCAACCCTAGCCTTAGCTCTGTCGTCGTGGAGGCAGCGGCAGACTTCGGGTCATTAGGCAGATGGGGGTAAAAAGGGGTAAAAATTAATGTCTCAGAACGAACGTTCGGCCTGTCGAGTGGCCCCGGAGCCTGGCTCCTGATGGCACTCGTGTCTTTACGATTTTTCATCGCGAGCCATTTGTTCGGTGTGTAGGAGACTTCGAAACGGCCCCGACAATCCCCTTCGAGCTCGACTGCCGTCTTTAGTCATGGATCTCGTATGTTGGCACGAAGTTCCGTCGAGATGTTTGGATTTGTTCGATTTTCTTTTGAAGAAATTGCTCGAAAAATACGCGAAATTGCTCCCTCCCCGTGAATATGAAATAGGTCACTAGGTGGATAATGAGCGGCGATTAGGGTGGAAAGACAAATGGAGATATCTGCCACCTGCTATTGACAGCGGCTCCGAGTTCTCCGTTCGATTCAACGACCAAACTCGTTTCCGGCTTACTGACGCTCAAAGAAACCATCCAGTCGAATCTTTCGGTGAGAACGGGGTTGCGAACGGCGACAAAGACAAGCCCTCCCCATCGTGGACCATTTTTATTCCCGTTGTGTCAATCGACTTCTGTACCGATGCGTTCGGTTTCTTCGTCTTGAGCCTCGTGCCTTTTATTCCAGTTTGTGGGGAGTCTCGATTGTCTCGCGCAGAAGCCAGGGATTTTGTCAGATTTTCGTCATCTCTTTTTGGACGATCGGGGACATCCACGGTTTTCGACGAAATCTCCCTAACTGAGCAGATCCTGGTGACCGATTTAATTCTTGGACTGCGAACCAATCTTCAAAACTTCAGGTTCTCTAAAAATATTTAGACACTACTATTTAATTTTTATTTGTCAAACTTTATATACAGGGACAGCGTTTTTCTCCTATTTTTTACTATTGTAAAGGCATATTACTACGTCGTCCGACATCAAAATATTAAATAAAAAGTAGTGTACATCATAGTATACCCTGATTGCATTATATATGTAACTACCATAGTACAGACAAAACTTTTTCCACGTAGTTATAAATCAAAGGATAACAACCAGACACCAAGAGGTGCCAGAACCAATAAAAATCTCATTATTCAACATTTTGTGGCGTACCGCTCCGTTGCACTGGACCACTTAAATGTCCATCAACGTCGTATACAGTGCAGACGACGCTCGTTTCTCTGAGGAAATCGCGAATAAAAGGGTTAATATTCCCTAGGTGACTCGAACTACATAAATCTGGACTTTAAAAAAGGAACACGAAAGGAAATTCGCAGTATTTATGGGATGACCTGATAAGTGGTCGCAAGTTTTTAAGCCTGTTCAACGGTCCAGGGCGAGCCTTTTCTGCTCTGTCTCTGTGTGTATGTGTGTATATATAATACGTGTCAGGAGCGTATAACTCGAGTGTCGCACACACACAAGGCTGCGCCCGAAGTTTCTAACGTAAGACGGGCCCGGAGAGCTGTTCCCGTATGCCGTATGGCGTTTCTGCGTTGCCTCCCACACATGCCGTGTAGAAAGTTTACTAGATGGAAATCTATATCTTATTTTACGGCCGGCCGTGCTCAATATTCTTGACCCCGCCGGGGCCCCCCGACTGCCCGATACAAATGGTCCCGCGTAAATCTTCTCTTTCCTCCACCGGGCCGCGGCGAATTCGTTACAGAAAAAAAAGAAAGAACGAGAACCGTGTAATAAGCCGCCGGGACGGTAGAAAGTATCGGTAACGAGGCGATCCTCGGCGGGAAAATTCGTCCCGGAATATTATAAAATAGTAACGATTGCATTCCGCTCTTGATATTCCACACTGCAGGAATATAGATGAGAGCTTCTATGGTTTTTTTAGGTCGAGGATTTTTAGATTTTCGGGTGGGTACAAGTTTCAGTTTAAGGGAGAATTCTGTGAGGTTTATTTTGGTTTTGGTTGTTGAATGCGAAAGGGAGATGGGCAAATTCATTATTTAGATGAAGAGTTTCGAGTAGTAAATAAAAAAGCACTTCGTCATTTTGAAGAGTTTCGAGTAATGAATAAAAAAGCACTTCGTCATTTTGAAGAGTTTCGAGTAATGAATAAAAAAGCACTTCGTCATTTTTAAGCATTTTAACGTGGAAATTCCAATTTTTATAATAAAATAATACTTCCTCTTAAATGAGTGTCGACTCATTCGAAATCGGCTATCGTAAATATCACAGTTCCAAAGGCAATTACATTCTTCGAAATGTATAGGAAAGTGCCAAGTGACGATTATGAAAAAATTACTGAAATTTTGTAACATGATTCGCTAACTCCCCCCGGAGAACACCCTCCCTTGATAGATCGTCTGGTCCCAGAAGGAAAGAGTACAACCGTGTGGTATCGATAGCTCTCAGCTAGAAGAAAAGTAATAGTTTAACGGCGACCCCGTGGAATTAGTTTGCGGGAAATTATTGCTCACGTTGCCGCGGCGAAGGAGGCAGTATCCTTAACCTACAGACCGGTTCCTGCGGCCGAAGCGTGATCGTGCGCTCCACGTTGAAGATCGTACCTGGATTTTCTGCAGGCAAAGAAAAAAGAAAGAAAAAAAAAATACCGTCGCTTGCTTTCGTGCCAGCTTAGAAAGTCAATCTAGATTTCGTAGACCGTTTACCGCGTGCGAGTACACATTAGATAGAGAACTGGTATGAAGCCGAGATTGCAGCCTTCTGGTGGTACGCTTACACAGTGCTATCAACCGTGTATCTTGTCCTTAACTGGCGAAAATACTTTTTCCTAGTCCCGGGTCACTTCGTGTATTTTTAGACGATCGTTCCTGTCACACTTTTCCCTGTTTCGTTATTTTTGTTTGCCCATTATTCGTGCCTTCGCACGGGAGCGACAGGATACTCGATTTGGGTGATGGACAGTTACTCTGTAAAATCTTTGGCTCTTAGGAAAAACGACGCTCGTCACAATTTCAAAAGGTTTCAGGTTAGGCATTCAGCTGTAGAATGTAGGATTAATGTATTTATGAGGAAAAGATGTATGAAAGCAAATTTTATACGCTCAGAAAAATAATGAAATTTCGACGAAGTTTAATATTTAATTCGTACGCATTAGGTAAAGCAAGGTAACTCTACAAAATTAAATAGTGGAGAAACCAAAATTTGGAAAATCCGACGGTTACTCGGTTTTTATTTTTTGCGATATTAATCTGCTTGTACTATAACTTATTTTGTATAAAATGAAGCAAAGAGAATTATATTCTATATTTTCATTTTTTGTGTTTTCAACCACAGAAATAAGGTATTTGTTCTTTACGTTTCTTTTTACGTTTTGTTTTATCATTTTATAATTCGCCAGAAGAAAAAGTGGTCAAATTCAGTATAGTATGCAAATTTATATGAATACACGGTAAATTCAGTTTATTTTGAGTGGATGTTATAAATAAAAAAATTAAGAAAATAGACTGAATTAGGTTTCGTGAGGTTTGAAACGATTAAGGAAGTAAATATAAAGACAAATTTTTCTATATAGAATTCCGGTTTCCTTCGAAATGTGTCGGAGCTTTTCGGTCATTCTGTTTGACGTCATAGATCTTTTATGGCACTATGCGGCTTTGATTTACACATAATTTATATTCTGTAAGTGTGTTACTCTTTAACGGACGCTTATGCAACTTCACATTCTTCTGGATCGGTTTACGATAACAGGAAATAACGTTGGAACTTACAAACCTAGCGAACGGTGTATTTGTAAAATGATAAAGATTCCGTCTGAAACTTCATTAACGTTCTCATTCTGTTTTGTTTAATTGCATCTTACATAATTCCATCGAATCCCTACTACGACCTACACAACATTTTTAGACATCTACAAATACAGCCAGAACGTTGCCAAGTATTCCCCAAAAATATCTTTTCAAATTTCAAACCTAATAAATTCCTAAATGGATAACAAACATTTTGCTCTTTGAAACGATCTTCCGAATCTTATCCTAGAATTTACAATTTGGCGCCACGTATTTTCACCCCCGTGACTCTCCTGTCTAGTGATTCGTTTCAGAAGCAAATAAAATCGGGTTACAGGAGGGTTAAGAGCACGAGGAGCGTCTGTTCGTATCGCGAGAAAGTTGGTCGGCCCACGTTTCCGTCCCCTGGCTGCGAAAGTAAGTCAGTAATGCGAAAGGGTTGAAGTTTCGTCGATTCCAAGGGAGGTCAGGGGGGGAGGGGGTGCCGAAAGAGTGGCGCCCCTTTAAGAATTTTAAAAGATATTCACGTCGACGAAACGATGCTCGGCCCCGTTTACCCGAGGAACGAAATTATGATCGACCTGCTCGTTTGTACGGGGCTCGGAGACTTTAATTAAGAATCTTTCGTCTTTCTTCCTGTTTTACAGCGCATTTTTGGCCACTGGTCTGATTTAGAGCTTGAAAAGTGCATGCTTGTTCATTTTCCTTTTTATGAACGGCGGAACACTTATTGGCCGCGAGTGCATCTCGGATTCTATTCTATATCAGTAAACCGAGCGCGATAAGATAAACTCGTAGGAGAAAAAAAAATATCACTCTCATGGCAACAATCTGCGAGCGTAGTGCAGATTTACGCGCTTCTGAAAAACTAATAGCTCGACGTGAATATCGCTGAAAGAATATTACACTGGTGAAATATTTTATTTTACGGACGAAACAATGCTTGGTAGGAATTTTTCACGTGTACACTTTTAACAATTCAGCAGAAAAAATTATCCTTTTTAATTTGTAATTATTAAGTCGTCGAAGATTTTTTCTCTGGTCCGTTTCAACGATAATTCTTGAAACGAAGAGTCTTTCGAAGTTACCGATCAATTAATCAATTTTTTCCGGGATATTCCTCGAAAAATAGAGAAGAAGCGAGACACGTGGCTTGCGAAATTCGTCGGAATAGACCGGCTGTTCTTCACGCGGATCTATCAACAAGGTTCCGAGCAAACATCGCGGAAAGATTGCTTATCTGGGATCGCGAACGGTACACAATGACAATAAAATGGTCGTCGAAAGGTGACCTTAGAAAAAAAAAAAACACGACGTGGCGTTTTGCGTTCGTAAAAACGAACGTGATGTTCGTCGACCGATCCGCCCTTGTGTAACAACTGTGGCCCCCCTCGTGTGTAATGCCGAAAAAAGGAACGTGAGTTGGCGTACCAAAAAAAAAAAAAGAAAAAAGAAAGAATGAAGGGACAATTGGACCCTCGTTGTGCACGCGGTTCGGTTCGTGAAGAAACAACAAAACAAAAGAAAAAAAACGAGGAGGAAAGAAAGAAGAGTAGGTCGAGGAGGAAAAAAAAGCGTAGGCGTATATCGACGGGCCATCATCATCCCCCCGCCCCCACGTGAGTGTGCGTTCCGCGTGGACCCTATTCAAATTAACCCTCACGGAAAAAAAAGCATCACCGCGGAAGGGTTCGTCGAAAATTAGAATAGATCAGTTCCTATTCTCCCCACCCCATCCTTCCCTTGTCTACTATATACTCGGTTGTGCTCGTCGATCTATGCATATGCGGCATGACTACGTTCATTTTCTGGCAGGCCATACGGTATCTTCGACTTTTAATTATCCTTACCTTTTACCTTTTAACGGTTTAATTGCCTTTCTCCTCGCTATCGGGGGGGGGGGGGGGGGAATAGGATTTTCTGACCGTTACCTCGCGTCTCTCTGTCTCTCTCTCTCTCTGTGTATCCTCGATATCGTTTATGGTCGGTAACTCGTTCCGAGGATACCGTCTCGACGATGCTTTTTCGCGGAATAATTCAGTTAACCCTACTCCATCTGCGAACAGCGTACGCGTGTATAGACTGGAAAATGTACCTCGAATGTCTCGTGTATAATTCGGACCGGACAGTGACCGTAAGGATTATTGCCTGTTGGATCGTTTATTTAACCTTTTAACGGTCGGACTTCTAAAAAGATAAAGCAACTAAATTCTTCACTTTTATATCGGAATAAAAATTGTAAAAGGACAGAGAAAATGTATTGTGATAACATTTTAATCATCGTTATAAGAGTGTACTGACAAGTCATTTTGACTTGTATATATGTTCTATCTCGTTATTTTAAGGTCGAAAATATCGATATTAAACAGACCTATTTTTATTTTTTCTTTAGTTTTGGAGGGAATACTTGAATTTATCAACTGCAAATCTATTTTATATCAGTGAAACTGATTAAAATTACATATTAACCTGCATCAGAATTTAACGGCCTTTTAAAATGAATGTAGCACCGATGCAAACGGTCAAAAATTTAGTTAACCCTTGCTAATCAGCTTACAAACGTTTGACTGTATTCAGAAAGATACAAGTGTCACGAAAGTTTCGAAGTCACAACGGTGTCACGGAGGATCGAAGATTGAAAGAGGCTCTTCAACAACGCTGGTCCTCGAACTTTGATCAGTTACTTGCCTCTGCCCCCTGGAATCAAAGCGTCGCGTTGTCGCGTAATCGCGAGTTCCAGTGTTCAGTCCCCTATGCTCGCGATCGGATCAATCGGGGAAAATCACCAGTGTCGTTTCGGCGCCGAAATCCTATGCACAGTAGGGGAGGGAAAACGCCCGAATCGCGGCGATTTTGATATACGAATAATTCTGCCAGAAAGGGCGGTCCCGGGCGGGCGGGAGGAGGGGCAAACTAATATTAGGATTAATATCGCTCGTTAAAATATTTACGATACCCAGATACGGGTAAGTTGATTAGCTCGTATTACGGGAATTAATTAAGCAACGCCCTACCGAAGGCTACCACGTAAACGAGCTCGTATTCGATCGATTTCGCCCAAACCTACAAGGGGGGGAAGAAAATAAAAATAAAAAAAAAACAAATGCGTCGATCGATTGGTTCATTGTTAGAATTCGAAACGGAAGGTAGGAAAACAAATTATATCTCGCAGGGAACAAGACGTTTCTCGTCTGTACACCTTCTCAAAGAGTTTTTCCAGACGCACGGTTCGTTGCTTTTGTTTAATCTTTCATTCCGCGTCATTTGTGATGAAGGGCTGGCGGCGGAGGGGATTGGGGGGGGGCGTTCTTTCCGCTTTGATTTTTCTCGAGACGTCTGGCCAGAGACATTCCGTCGCATAAATTCTTAACTGGGTGAAATTAGCGAATTAAAAGTGAGGGGGTGGAGGGAAAAAGCTCGAAGGAGGACGACGAAAGAAGCACGAAAATGGGGGTTGGACGAGAGGAGAGACCTCGACTCGGGCCCTGTCACGAAGTCACCATTGGCCAGAACGGTAAAAGGACGTCGTGACTCTGATTTCTAGATTATTTTCACCCCTGTTTTTTTTTTATTTCGTCTTCGTCGCATCGAACACCCCCATTCCTACTGTGCATACGGGATACGCGAGCTATTCCGAGAGAGCATGGAGCAGAGCTTCATCTCAAAGGGGACCCCGGTTAATTTTTATTCATGCGCCGACGATACGGCAATTTTTCGCTCAGTCTTAACCGGGCTTTAAAATTGTCCGGTCAATTTCGCTCCGAGCGGACGTGCTCCTTTTTTCAAACGCGACCATCGCTCGAAAGGGGTTGACTTTCATCCCTTCCATCGCCACCCTCGACTCCCTTGCGACTCCCGTGACCGTTTGTATCGGTGTTAATGGACCTGTCTCTTGGATTTAATGTCCGTTAACGGCAACATCGTTATTGCTCGGTGGAATTTTCATATTTCATCGTGTTGTTCTTCGAGTCTACCGTTTTATTGGCTGAAGTGTGATCGTTCGAGAGGAAATCAACGAATTTCCGATGAACGATCGTATTCAGTCGTACTTCAGGCTTGGAGCAGTGAATTTTTGTTCGTTTAACACTTTGCTTTACCATTTTCTTTACGTCTGTTTATTTAGATTAACTCTTTGAATACTATGGGCAACTATAGTCCCTCGTGTCTACAATTTAACATCTAAATATACGAAAGCATTACCAGCTTCTGTATAGCGCCAAAATACACATGTGGTTCGTACATGGACGTATCGAAAGGGTTAAATAAATAACTTAACCAACCCACCAAATGATACTAACCCCCGCCATTTGGATACGCATGACCCGTTCAAAATAAAAAAAAAAATAAACAATTCCACCCTCCCCCGTCGATCCACCGAATCACCATCGAAAGCTAAACGCGACCGCTGCTGGTAGCGATCAGGAAAACCGATTAAATTCGCAGCATCAGGGAAGGGGGGTCATTAGATTTCACCCCATGAAAATCGAGTTTTCCCTCGTTGCCGAAGGGATAATCTTTGGTAGCCTCTGACCCGTGTGTTGCATACGAACAGCTCTCTCTCTCTCTCTGTGTCGCCCGTTCGAACAAGCTCTCTCGAATACGTGCAGGCGATTTATTAGGCTGCGTCCCCACACATGTGTACGTGTACTATACACCACGTGTGTCGGTGAAATGTGCAACGCGCGACGTCGACGTTCGGCAGCAGCGCAACGGGGCCAGAGAAGGGTGGCCGACGGCGGTGTGCGCGTGCGACGACGGTGGCGGCGCGTAACTTCGGTTCCATTATTGAGCGATCGGGCGATCGAAAAATTCCCGCGCTTTTTCGCGCGCGAACCAACCGAGTGGGGCGAGCCGACCTGCGATTGGTCGGTCGGCGCAGTCACCCTCGTACGCTCGGTGGCTGGACGACGATGGAAGGGGGAGAATAGAGGGAGGGATGGACTGTACACCCTCGGCAGGTATTTGTCTAGGCTGCAGCTATTGACCAGCTATCGATATCGTGGACACTCACCGATATTATATTCGCCATCCTTCGTTTCTACCACCCTCGCCCCAACATTTCTCGCTCCCACCCCCTCTCCCCTTGTCGCCTGGTTCTCCACTCCCTCTGTCCAATTCCCTCCCGTTCCTCCCATTTGTGTCGCCCAACCACCGTTCGTTTCTCGTTTTGCCTGGCCATTGCAGCGTGCAGCGGAGTTCAGCCTCGAATTTCGGTTAATGAATTATACGCGGGACCGTTGCAAATTTTATGGCCCTGCTATTACTGTACATGTATACATATATTTGTGTATAGATATTAATTGTATATTCATATACGTACATATGTATGTATATGTATATTATGCGTTTCAGGGAAATTCGTTGTAAACCACCCACCCTACAAACGCACGCTGGATTGCGATCGAACGATGGGTTGGGTCGGGGGGTGGCAAGCGAGCCCGATAAATTTCCGCCGATTTTTGACCATCGACCGGCCCGGCCAATCGGCGCCCACCAACGCTTAATACACTCTCGGGATCTCTCGCCGCGGACGGAAACGGGAAATCAATATGGCACGCGAATCCGGCTGCCGCGGATCGTGTGCGGTGCCGTTTACGGGCGAAAACAACGGGCGATCCGCGGGTTTCGGAATCCGAAAGGAATGCTCGGCCGCGAGCGCGGCGATTTTTCAGCGGCGAGAAAGCGGCGTGCCGTGGATCGTTGAACGTCGTGAGCACGGGAGAAGGGGGTTAGGGAAGTTGGAATGGAATATCGTTTGGGGATGAATTTCGTGATCGAGAGAATTCGTGGATTGGAGCGTTCGATGGAACGATTTGTCACGTTTTTTTTTTGTTTTTTTTTTTCTGAATCGATGGACCTTGAATAAGCACACCCCCAACCATCATATCCTGTTGTTTAACCCTTGAGGACACGGACCGTGAATAGGTCATTTCTTTTTTCGTGGTGTTAAAAGGCAGCAGGCATTTTGTTTTATCTCTTAATTTAACGATCTTCTAGTTTTAATGGTTGAGACTTTGGGTGAACAAACATTTTTTGAATAAAGAGTTTAGAGAAATGGAAGACTTCTACGTACCGGTGGAGTACGGAATATGCATGTCATTGAAAGTTAAAACAGAGATGGGCAATTTCATTATTTAGATAAAAAATTCCGAATAACAAATAAAAGATAAAAAAATTATTTAACGATTTTTATCAATCTTAGTAATTTCAATTTCTGTAATAAAATAACATTTCTTCTTGAACGAGTAGACACTTAGCAAACAGTTATTTAATTCACGAACTGTTTAAAGGTCAGGATGACCATATCAGATATTAAATAAAAGGTGCAAGTATTAAATAAATCTAATTTTTCCGTGTCAAATATTTATTAACATTATTCCCCTTTGAAATTCGACGTTGACAGTTACAAAATCTCTTAAGTGTTCATTAATTGCTGCGCTTATCTATTGCTTGTCACCACATAATTATTCGACTATAAAATTGTGCCGATCTCTGGTTTAAAACGTTTCATCGATGAAGACACGGAACCCACCCCCGTAAGCGGCCGCCGCGTGCATGCGATAGACGCCGCGTACACCGAACGTTAGCCTGAAGTACCAGCCGCAGAGAGCGGGAGAGGGGGGGGAGTAGCGGCCTGTATGTACGTGGGAAGGGTGATTATTAATGTAAGGGGTGGTCGAGCAGTAGTTACTTGCTCGTCGGGGGTAGTCGTCGAAAGGGACGCGAAGGGGTTGAAACGAGCCCAAGCGAAATCAACGTCCACCCTTCTGTCTCTTCTTCTATTTTTTTCTTCACTCCTCCCTCGTTAAACACGGTCAAGGAACACGGCTTCTAAATGTATTTTTCATTCCGTGAACCACCCCCGTTCCCCATATTACTATTGTTAATCCCCCGTGATCGTTTCCCAGGTTAGAAAATTGGTTTTTCCCGAGCGATGATTTTCCAAAGGAATGTTTTCTTAAGAATCGACCTTACGTAGCTGCTCTCGGAAATCGAAGCTCTCCAGCGAACGTCTCGATTAAATAGCTCGCATACCGACGGAGGTTTCGAGGTTTTTTTTTCTTCGTTTTCTTTTTCATCCCCTGGACCTAGCAGAAGATATCTTGGAGATGAACGAGACTATTCCAAGGGCGGTCCAGTCGTACGCTGACCGTGCCCCGCTTCGCCAGGCTAATACCTTCCGATTGACTACGCTCATCCCTTAATGAAATTCTTTCTACCCGGGCGCGACCCGTTTGCTTGCTCGATCGTCGACCGGCTTCGTTGTTTTTTGCCGTCGAATTTTCTCATTATTACAAGCTCTCTCCCACCCACCCCTCACCCCCTAGATACCCTGTTCCTTCGTTATTACCGTCACTGTTATTCTTAGAGGCGGGGCACGGTCGCTGAATTCGATCGTTCAGCGAAACTCACGTGAATCAAACCTACCCCCTCCACCCTTAGATTGATACAGCAAGTTTATGTATATGATTGCGAGCATATAATATGTACGACGCAACGTGCTCAGTCAACGGTGTCTTGGAAACCACGGTTGTCCCGTCGAATGGCCACGAGGCATTGAGCAATCGATCGCAGCGCGTAGCATTAAAATTGGCCACAATCGGAACGCACGATCGCGCCGAGCGCCGATCATAATAGTATATTAATTTATTGATTATCGAGTCGGGCAGCGCGACGCGATGCGGTATTCATAGAATTTACTATCGGTCCGGGGCACACTGAATGCATGCATTAAGCCAGCCCCCCTCCCTCCACTTCCCCCAGGTTTGACTGGGCGACTTCGACTCTGCGAGAGATCGCCAGTTTCGGAGAAAATAGCTTGTAACAGTTTACGTGGGACACTCTGTATGTAGAGGGTGTCTAGTGCCCCCTGATAGCATTTAACTTTTGTTTGAAACATTTTTTAATATTGTCAATAGTTTCAGAGATACTCGAGTAAGTCGATTTAAATAGGACACCCTGTATATATACAGGGTAGACCACGTATCGTGATCACCTTAGATTATTCTATTGTTAGTTCGATCGAAAATTGTACATGCATGCTTAACCATCAGTGCAGACATCATAAATAGAACTAAGCAGTTGTTTCTTAACCGTTTATGCGAGTGTATTGCAGCTGATGGACACAATTTTGAACATCGTTTTAATTAAGGTAAATGATATTTTCTTAATTGGCTTAAAAGAAAAAGAATCATTTGTTATGACGTTTGTCGAATTCGTCTCAGTATCCGCTAAAAGATGGGCGAAGGTGAATTATAGGTTTTTCTATAAAAACCTGACGATGACCTTGAAAACTGAAAAAAAACAGTTGACAAAAAATTTGGCACAATCATCACAATAAAATTTCGATCGAGCAACTACCAGTAGAATAATGTAAGTTGATCACGTTTCGTGGTTCACCCTGTATATATTTCATTTAGGAATGTGGTTTGACTCATGATTATATATAGTGTTTTTCATTCTGTTTGTCTACGTTTTATCGTCTATTGTGTAATTGCTTCGATGGTTAATGTAAATTCTTATTGGCAAGAAGCAGGATTATTTAATTCAAGGTATTATTAGATCGTTGTAGAAGAAATGGTGTTTCTTTTTTTTTTTTAGAATCATTTCTAGAAGACACGTAGTTGGTGTAAGAACTTGTATAATCAATTGGAACAGTTCTTTTACGTACTTTTACCGTTTTATCGTGACTCATTGGCTTGTTTCCCGAGGTCACAGATTGCACGGACTTTTTCGCGTGCCTTTAGACACGAATACCCGGAGCCGAACCTAAAAATGAACTTTACACACCCACGCTCAAGTTTCTGGCAAAGACTATCATTGTAAAATTACTTCGAAAAACAAATCTTTTTAATAGTACACCCGAGTATTCTGCTTTATGCACACAAATCACTCTAATACGTGGTTACCGTTTTTATCCTCGGTAAAACCTTTCCATTGCTATAATAAGATTCTATTCGATTCCCGATTTCATAGACTGCTCTATAAAAATAATCAAAATTCCATATAGTAAAACTGACTTACAGCGATGAGTTACTATTTGATTCCCGATTTTCGACACCTACTATTCCCCCAGAAAAATGATCGTTTAAAAAAATTTCACCCCATTAAACCTAACTCTTCACGGTGGCGAGTTCGATTCCCGATTTCACAAAATAACATCGTGAAATCGTCCGCTGGAACCGAAACCCAGCTATTTCATCAATTTCCCGTCGATCCAAGTCCGCGGTTGATTGATCGATCGCGGCGAAATCCCACCCTACCCTGCCCGCTCGGTGGGACATTCAAAAATCCTGGCCATTCCTCGAGGTCAGGATCGTTGCCGGTCCAAGCGGGCTAGGATTTCCATATTCGGACTAGTAGTCGTCGAAGGAAGACAGAGATCTATACATACATACATACATACATATATATATATATATATATATATGTATACTCACCCGTATGCAGGCGGGTATGCTGTTGTACATGGCTGAGCTGCTTGAACCTGCGGTCGCAGTAGCTGCATTTGTACGGTTTCTCGCCTGTGTGGACCCTGATGTGCTGGACGAGCTGGTGGTTGCTGGAGAATGACTTGAGGCATTGCTGGCACTGGTGCGGCTTTACCTCGTTCCCGGTGATCATGCCGCCTGGTCCGACGCCGATCGGTCCAAAACCGACTCCGCCACCGGGTCTGCCCACCGCGCCCAGCTCCCTCGCGTGCATCTGCATCGCGCTCTTGTGCATGAAGATCTGCGAGAAGAACTGCCGGGGTTAGTTGGTACGCTGAACTTATAGTCGAGCAACGGAGGGATGGCCGATCGACGGGAGGATCCGACCGCCATTTTATATATTGATCTCCGTCGATCGACATCCGACTCCATGGTAGGTTACGGAGGATCCGTCGACGCGATTTACCCGTGCCCTTGTTTTATAGTTTGTTTGTTTTCTTTTTTCTTGTTTTGGTAGTACTGAGTCGGTCTTGGCTGTGAGCGGTTTGGATATGGGGATTATTGTTTGGAGGAGACGATGATTTTGGGGTCTTGAAGCAATTGGAAATCTACTTCTCGGTCTTTTTCTGGATTGAGAGACGTTACTAGATTTAGACACTATTGGACCGAGAGAGAGGAATTGGGTATGAAGGTAGTTGAAGGTTCTTTTCTTAAGGGTAGAAGATGATTCGGATTCTGTTTTTTCTAGAGGAACAGAAGCTTGATTGTTCCAGAGAGATGAGGGTTTTTCTAGATTTGCAAGTCTCGAATATTAGGATTGGAATTTGAAGAAATTAAGATTAATTCTCCTCCAGAATATAATTGCCTCCACAGTTTGAAAATTTGGAGCTTGAATTTGAGACGAGAGAGGATCACGTAAAGTCCAAAAAAGGGTTTCCATAGGACGAAAATAGGATTTATCCTTTTCTACGGCGAAAGAACTCGGAACTTGGAGAAAGTAGGATTGCTTTTTACCCCGAACAAGAGTTGGACGATGGAGAAATTATGACTCAGACCTGTGAACGCGTAAAATTAAATTTCACATTTCACGGAGTTATCTGTAATTAAAAAAAAGAACTTAAATTTCGACGAATGTTTGAACAGCTCTCGTTAGGACACGGGCAGGGTCGCCCCGGCTTCCCCTGTTCAATTGTGGACGGTTCGAGCGATCCTCATGATTTTCTCATGCAATTATGCGATCACGGGAATCGGAAAATACGGTGCTTATAGACCGTGGGCGAGATATCGTTTGCCTTTCGAGTTATTCATAGTCCGGCTCGCGGTCGCCAGTGTCGTGGATAGTTTCGACTTCTGTCCCCGGTTACGCGCCGTTCACTCTCTCGATTTCGCCTTCAACATTAAACGCTGGTTCGATTAATTAAAAGTTCACGCACGGTGACGCAACACCGTCCACGGGTGGGTACTTACGCGTACCGATTCGACGCACGGTCCGTCGACGATTCACCGAAGGATCAAAGCGATCCTCTTCATGTATGAATCACCGAGCAAATCTCACACACGACCCTTAGCGCAACACCATGTACCGTAAAACTCTCCCCTCCCATTGTCACGTTCAACGTGCGAATCTTATCGAGAATATACACTCCAGAAATCGCAAGAAAATGTACAGTATATCTTCGATGATTGTCCGAAGAGCTCCTTAGCACTAAATATTAAATATTTCATAAACTAATGGTCCTATATGATTGAGACAAATACCATTGGCTTCAGAATTCCAAGCTCTATCAATGTGTGAAGCCTCATCAAAAAGTCAGTGTTACACCTGGGCACCTCTTCTTACCAGTACCAAGGAGCGTTCGAACACTCATCGAGAATTTCATGTAGTCTCTAGACCGATATCGCTGTGAGTCGAAGTTCATCGTCGGGAATGGTTCTCCACGAATTTAATAGGAAACGGGCGTGTAACAGCTGGCCGCAGAAAGGGGGTCAACGTCCCTCGCGGGCCGGTCTTTTCGAATGCAACCATCCGATCGATGGTTTTCGAGTCGCAACCGTGTGTGCCCGTACGTACATCACGCCGACACACGCGTGTTACAGCACACACATACACGATAGAAACAACAGTACATACGTGTTCCTCGACGGGCGATCAGGAGGAACGCGAAACTGCTGGAAGGGCCGGCAGCCGTAGGAGGAACACGAGAGCGGGTGGAACGGACGAGGAACCCGGTTGATTTCGGGTTTCTCGTACGGGGGAACAGGTGTTGCTCTCCTCCTAGCCGATGGTGTGGGTGTAGGTGAACGAACGAAAGGGTTAACGTTGAAAACGACCGTACGGTTCGCGGCGAAAAGAGGTGGGCGATGAGGGACCGACCAGCAGAGAGGAAGGGGGACATCGGGCTAACGGTAGAGAACTTTCGACGGAATTAAAGAAGGGAACGAAAGGCCAGTGTTCCTCGAACCAAGGGATAGGGCGTGCAACAGAGACAGAGACCAGGCGGATTTTATTAAAATATGTTAAAACTGTAATTAAAATCGAAAAATCTCGCGAGAAGTTTTAAGAATCTTAGCCTGCCACCCTTCCCGCGTGAAAGACAAGGATGACTCGCCTGGACGACGATTACGACAGGGTTGAAGGCGACCCACCGAGAGAGACGCATAAAGAGAGGAAAGGCGCAGAGAATTGAAATTGTCACCGAGGGTTCTCAAGTTTCCACGACTTTCAACCCTTTCTTTCCGGGTGGCGGAGGCGAGGCGAGTCAGTGGATATTTGACGGGCGACCTTCGACACTGGGCATCCCTGATTCTTAATCCCCGTGAGAGTGGGAGAGGCTGCGACTCGATTTTATTCCTCGTTTCTTTTTTCTCCCCTGGCCGGCGAGATTCTTCTTTTTGCAACCCCCTTCGGAGACAAATCAATCCGAGTCGTGTTTCTCCGTGTCGATTTGAATAAAATTTGGATCGTTTGGATGTTTGTTTTTTTCTTTTTGAGGAAGGTTACGTGATTCCATGGATCGTGAATCGTTTAAGATTAATGTTTGTAAACGAAAAGTTCCACACTGCTTCAGGACCATTGGGGTGCCCAGGTACCTGCCCATTAATGAGCGTTATTTAAAACCCTCTAGCCGAATTTAATCTTCTCTTTCTATTTGAGGTAACTGCGTGTTGTATTCTTTGAATTGAAGAAAGAAGTTTAGTAAAGGAGTTGCTGAAAGCTGTCAGTTTTGTACGACACTTCGAACGGAACGGACGTGCTTGAGTATTTCAAAGTTGAATATTATATTTCTTTTGTCTGCTAATTTAATCACTGTATTTCCGAGTATTTTGTATTGACAAATGTTAAATTAAGTTTGTTATTGTGTTTGTTTATTACGAAAAAGTGTCACAATTATCAACTGCACAATTTTCGAGGTATGTACTCATAAAATACACCACATACAGAGTGCAGCTGAATAATCTGCACAAGCGGGCACAAAGTGATTCCTTGCGAAAAAAATAACAAAAAACGTCCTAAATGGACACCCGAACACCCAATTATAAACACTAGGGTTAACCCCTTGCCATACGATTTCTTTTACGAATTCACTCTCAAGAACGACCCAATCGTTAATATTTTCCCAGACACAAAAGGAATTCTATTCTTATGGCAAGTGTTACATTTATTCGAAACCATAAATGTTAATACTAGGGAAACAGTATTTTACGTCGACTCAAAGAAAACGAATAATATACATGTGTACTAAATTCAGTTTAAAATCGTTACCACGTGTCTGATTCGATGTTTCAAGGCAAGGGGTTAATCCTGTTTCGTTCCATTTTCGAACGAAATCTTTCCCATTTAAAAAGCTCGTTCCCTTTCGATTTTCTTCGCGGAAGGGTGGCAACGACTCACGGAGACGGTCGAGCGACGATAAACCGTGGTCGAGGGCCGACAAAGGGGTGTGGAAACACCCGACTGGACGGCGACTCGGAGTCGAGTTGCGAATTTTTAACGACCGTCTCAAGTGGACCTCGAGATTTTTTGCGGGGAAAAAGGTAGGTCCCGTTCGAAATCGTCGCCGATCCGAAGAAATCGCTCCCTCGAACGGGACCACACGCTAGCCTTCCGACGTGATTTTTGAACGAATGCTAATTAAGTCGGGCGACCAAGGACCACGGCTCCCCTCCCGTGTTTTTCTCGAAGGCCATACGTCCATTAATCAAATTTTTATCTCCTGGCAGACGGAAAATTGCGTTGCCGCGGGTGGAATCTTTTTTTTTTCTGATTTATCGTCGTCGCCGTCGCCAACCAGCCGCGGAAAAAAAGGAGAGACAGAGCGAGATGGAAACGGACGTAGCGACGGAAGAACGCGGAAAGAGTTGCTTGCCCGCGGGACGCCGGCTTAATGTCCTTAATAATGGAAAAATATATCAAACGACACCCTGTGTACTTCCTAAGAAGCCTCCCTCTGCCCGATTTCTCAACCCCCTTAGTCTTGTTCTCTGGTCTGGGCGTCTTTTCCAACGGCTACGTCGGCTGTTTCGTTGGATTTAGAGTTATACTCTGATTACACCGACACGAAAGTATTGAATTGTTGAACAGGGAAATACATTTTGCGATCAAAATTGTACGGGAATTATTAAGTCAGTGGAGAGTGGTTTTCTAAGATCTGTCCGGGAGACGAATAGCTTGTGTGGTTAGTGAAAGTTTGAAAAGCCCACGATTCTACAGAGGCTACTTTGAGAGGTCATGTTATGTTAGAATAATATAATTTTATAATTGTGTCTCTCATTTCCTGTCTTGTACATGTATACTTGTACTTGTTACTGTTACTTGTTACTGTTCGTTGAATAAATTAATAATAATTTTCTGGAAACAAGTCAGATATTTGACGAACAGAAATATATTAGTGACATTGTTATGGTATGCACTCTGTTAAATGTTACTGATTTTACTTTGATAGGGAGCCAAGTATCTTTGGAGAGAAATAGAGAAATCATTCTCTACATACTACGAAGAAAAATTAATCTATACAGTGCATACTTCCTCCGATTTCTGATAATTTAAAGACTGCCCACGAAACGAACTGATCGCCCTGAATCGATAGATTACGCAATCCAAAGACAAAGTTTGAAAAAAATTTGAAGCTTAAACTTAAGACATATTCAGAGAATCGATAGGATATCCAATCCCAAGATAGACTTTGTCAACGATTTGGAGCCTGAACTTGAGCCATAGTACAAGAATCGATAAAACATCCAATCCCAAGATAGACTATGCAAAAATGTTAGAGCTTGAACTTTGGCCATAAGCGAAGAATCGATTGAACATCCAAACCCAAGATAGACTTCATAGAAAATTTGAATCTCGAACTTAAGTTGTAATCGAAGAATCGATAGAATATCCAATCCCAAGATAGACTCTGTCAACAATTTAGAGCTTGAGCTTGACCCCTAACCGAAGAATCATTATATCACCCAGTCCTAAGACAAACTTCGCGCGTCGAGTTCTTCCGACTCGCGGCCGTTTCCACGAGACATCGTGGGTACGCCCGGGGGTATTTCGCTGGGCCCAGTTCTTTCTCGAAAAATGGATCCTCCGGATCGTGGCGGGCGGCGCGCAACCCTTTGTCTCTCCCCCGTCGCAGTAAATTACGGCGGAATAACATTGGTCACTGGAAGTAGGCTACTTTATACACTTGGAACACAAAGCAAAGGTCTCACCTGCTGACCATATGCCTTTTCTCCGTGGCACACATACGCGTGCAAACGTAACGTGTTCCGTCCACCCACGCACGGCTCGGCCATCTAGCACTTCGCATGTGCTATTAACTCGCCGGTATGTGTGCTGCTGGCCGGGGCTGTGCCCTCTCTGTACGTGCGCGGGGGAACTGGGCCCGACGTGTACACGTGCGCTGGCGAGCGCGCGTGTGTCTGCTGGGCTGAGCGCGGAGACAACGTTCAATCTAGCCTACCTAGCGTTGCCTGACTCATTCTCTTCTCCAGCCTACCTAGCTATCTGTCTAAACTGCGGCCCGCGAATAGGTGCCGTAATATAAAGGAAAAGGTGGACCTTCTCTCCACCTCTCTCCATCCTTCAGCTCCTCTGGCCTCTCCCTGTTCACTAGTCCCCTACGATCTCGGTCTATAATCGCGTCGGACTTTAATCTGTTTGAATCGCGGCACCACGATCCGCCGCCTCGATCGCTTCCTGCTGCAGGCCAACCTGTAGCGATCACACCTCTATAGGACCAGAGGCGCCCTTCTTTTTTTTAATCTCTTTTGAGATCCTTCGATCCTCATCTTTTTTTTAAGGCACACCGCCTACCGTGATTACGGGATTCGGGTGGAAACGAAACGACCGTCTGCCTGTCGGTGACCCTGACTTCGGGACACCTGATGGAACCGGAGAGGACCCGTGGGCGTCCCATTGGGGACGTAGGAAGCACGCGAATTTCGCTACGGATCGTTTCCGCGTGTTCTCCGTAGTTTCGAGGTGTGGGTGATCATTCTGGCGAAACCCGCGTGGGAGACCTTGAGCACCGGGGAACTCTCCTAGCAACTTTGTCCACTGAAAGTTTTCGCGTTTCCCGGTTCCGTGGATAGATACACACTCGATTTTGCTGGAGGATTATGTTTAACAAGGCGAGGACTACAATTGTCCGATTTCGATTTTGACGGGGTTTTGGAAGGTGATAGTAAACAGATTCTTGATGATGTACACTGACGAGCAAACTCGGCTTCCGCTAGGGGAAAATGTGAGTAACTCCCAAAATTTAATTTTGGGAGTTACTGAAATTTATGCCAAATTAATATTCGGTTTAACATTTATTTCTGTATTTGAAATAAATTTAGTAAGTGCTGGAAGATCCTTATCTTTACGTCACTTTTTTTTGTTTGTAGGCACTCGATAATTTTAAAGATACGAACAATTAAAGTTACGTACCGTGAAAATGTACTGTGAATATATATCAAACTTATCGAAGTATAAGGTTATTTGGCTGGTAAGTCAAATAAGTGGAAATATTTTTGTTTTACTGTACGAAATTTCGATAACTTTGACTGTGTCTGCACCTAATATTTCACATACATCATTAGCAACCTGTATATTATCATCTTACAAAACCCCATAAAAATCGAAATCGTTTTCGAATCGGGCGATGCCTCGCTGAAAGGGAGAGAGAGTCGCGAAAGTGGCCGATCTTCTGCTGCCTCAGTCATCCTCGATGGAACAACCGTGAGAGGTTATTCGATGCGTGACCAATTAATGATTCTCGGCTATACCGAGAGACGAATCTCTGGAACGCGTCTAGGGTGCGTCGGCACGGCCAGTCGAGCGTGGACCGTGTCAAAATAGCACCCGAGAAATTTATACATAGGTTTCAAACAGTCGTCTATAGACCGTTTATGTCCGTGATTGTACACTCTGTAGAGCCGGTCAGTGATATCGTTCTAAGTGTCCCTCGTAATATTAATCACGCGTACGCCTCGGCGTTCTAGCCACACGAAGCCAACGATCTCGAATTCCCGATCAAACGGCGTCTCGATTAGCCCAATAAGAGGGCAACGACAAACGGGGCTTTACATACTCGGCCAGCAGCGGTCGCTTTCTACTCGGGGCCCCCGTGGCTTCCCTAAACGATCGACTGTCGTAGCTTCTAATCCGCGAACGTTCGCCAATTCGCCGAAGTTCTCTGATAAAAAGGATCAGAGGTCCCCCTCTCCCCCTTCCCCAGGAGAACGTCTTTAAGTGCCACTTCGGTCGACATGGACCGATCGTTTTCTTATGGTAAAATCCATTTCGGATGGATCTTCTTTCGTGTCAGTCGCAGGATCTTTATGTAACCGCCAGTGATTGTACCCTTGACAGTGAGGTTTACGTTTCTGAACGGTATTTTTGGAGAAATATGGATTTGTTGTGTCTAATAATAGGGCAATCAATCTGCTCGACGAGGCTTTAACGAATTTAATGGGTAGAATATACCAACAGCTTCCGTAACAAGGTGTTACATAAACCCAGGTCCAAAAATGGTTCAGGGAAATATCATTTAAATTTCCCATCGTAACGAAATTCGACGCATTTGAAGAATCAAGTCATTTACCGAATTTGCACGAATATCCTTAAGATCTTCGATCCTTTCTCACACCTACAGTCTACCAGAAAGGTATCCCACAACTCAATATCCTACAAAATCCTTCCAACCTTCCACCAATTTTTCTACCACAGTCCATCGAACGATCTGCTGGTCGAAGGGGCCAGACAAATTCACGCAGGGGATATGAATTCGCGAACGCAATTCGGGGACAGATTGTTGGACCCGGCTGGTCGATGGCGGGGTGGGCAGCGAGTCTCGAAAGATTCTTGGAGTTGTACGAAGGACGCAGGACCGGTCCGAACGGACTGACGGTGAATATTCGTCAATAATTACCTCATGCGGCAAGTGGTGATGAGGATGCTGATACGGCGGTGGTACGTACGGCGGGTGGGTCGGATGGTTGTGGGGGTGAGGTCGGGGATGGTTTTGATGCTGGGCTTGCGGCGGGAGCGGTTGGGGCGCCGGGGGCGGCGTCCAAGGCCCGTGGTTCGGCCCGTGGCTTTCATTGGTGCCAAACATCTTCAGGGAAGAATCCCGAGCACGCGACCTGAAGAGTCCCTCCCTCCCTCCACGCACGACGTTACGAAAGTCACTGATACCGGCATGGCCACCCTTATTCCGGGTCGCGTTGGCGACACGTTCGATTTCGATCGATCCCCCAGCATGTTATCCCCATCTTGGAGACTCTAACATCGATTCTCGATGGGTTTATCGTCTTTCGAAAGTGTCGGTCTCGTCTACATCTGGCTAAGCCGGTTGATATTTACGGTCCCCCGATCCACTATCATCCTTTTAGCCACACACAGAGAGAGTCTTCGCGCGAACGGACCCAGGAGAAACCGTTGCGTGCGATATACACACTCTTCTAGCTGCACAGATGCTCGCGAGGGCGTAATTCTTCTTTTGTCCGGGGACTAGTATCCTGCCGGTGTGTGAGAACAGTATCGTTCCACTTTCACGTGTTCACATTTTGCGCCGTGATCATTGGTACCAGGAGTCGCTACAAAACGATCGCGGGTTTCCTTCTAGGTTATCGAGTCGTGATCCCCTTGGACCAGATGTGGGTTGCTTTTAACCCTCTTCGCGACTCACAGCCCTGGCCGAGATGACAGCGCGTCACGTTTTACGTAGTCAGATTGTTTTGATAGACGAGGATATGCAGAGTTGTATCAGTGGCTAAGAACAGAATCCTTGTTACGAAGCACCGACGGACGACAGAGATCTACGTTTCCCTTCGATATTTTTCCACAGATGGGAGGGACTCTCACTGAATCACGAGGATAATTCTATACACGTCTTTGGTGTTGTCTTCTCTTGGCGGGAAAAGACTTCGACATATCCAGCCCCATTATTCGCGAATATCAGAACGAACACACACACGCACGATGACGAAATTTCGTCGATGTTTTACTATTGCACTTTCCTTTTCACGTTCACTGGAATACTTTTCCCGGCTGCCTATAGATCACCGCGGTACCACCACCCTAGCGCGGGCACCGTCGACTAGTAGAAAAGGCGAAGCGATCGGGAGGGTACCGGAAGTAACGAAGGTTCGCCGTGACCCAGAGGAGAAGACCACCACCGTACAAGCCACCGACGTTGTCACGACTGCGTTTAGACGACTTTCTTTCGGTTCGTCGTTTTTTTTTTTCTTTCCCGGAAAATTCACCCGGGGGTAGGTTAAGCGCGTCCGTGAATCAGAAAAGGCCGCGGACGCAGCGCTGTGCGCCAGCGTGTGGCGTCTCTCGCGAACTAAGCCGTTCCGAAGGGGGGGACAGAGCGATTTCTTGGTCTCTACGGGCGGCTGGTGCGTGCGCTAAACGGGGGAAGAAGGAAAAAAATGTGGAAAGGCGCCTGATAACGTACCGGGACGAAAAATCGCCGGCTACTCGAAGAGATATCGATTGAAATAACACGATTCCGGGGAATCGCCGGCCAATCGGCACCGCTGACACGGCGGAAGGGGCCAATCGTGCCCGGTTCTGTCTCTCTTTCACAACCTCCCTCGCTCTATCCCCTACTTCTTCTCGTCATACGCGTCCTCCGCCTGGGCCCCCCTTTCTCTCCTTCTCCTTCACACTTTCTGTATGTGTCTGTACGCGTGGTATCGTGTCGTTGTGTGTTTCTCCACTACTCCTCATCGCGCTACCGCCACCTCTAGCCACGTTCGTTCCTGTTGCTTCTCTTCCTCCACCCTCGCGACACCACGGACTGCTGGTTGCCACGTAGAAAGAGAGAAAATGATTGGTCTAGTAGAGTAACGACGTTCAGGAAGTGGCCACCGATCCGGATAGTCATTCTCGACTACGACGGATTTTTCCATTGGTCGATGATAGGCAGCTTTTCGGCCTGCCCCAGCGCGAAGCGCCTTTCTTGTTCGTAATCCGCGATAGAAACGGGTTCGATTATTTCCTTGTGATTATACATGGTTAGATCGATGTATAAGTAATATTCAGGTGTTTGCGAATTGATAGTTTCGATTGGCGTCGGCTGGTTTTGGTTGGATCAGAGGGACTAGGTCCCAGGAAAGACGGTTTTGAGGAGGACTGTATACTTCTCGGTTCAGTAACCTTTCGTGATCTGAATTTGTAATGATTCATGCACGCTACTAGGATAAAGACTCTATTATTGAGGAATATTGCGACAATTAGTCGATGGTTGAGGATTGAAGATCGGAGCATGATTCGATGGACTTCAGTGGTTTAGCTTCTAGTAACCTCTAACACTAAGATACTTAAATTGGTTGCCTCAGTATACAATAGTAGTTCACAGAATCTTTGTGTTAAGTATTTCGAGTTGCGAAAATACCAACTGGAATTCCACGGCATTCGACGATGGTACGCTCCCCATTAACCCTTCAAAGATAAACATATTTTTCCACACCCAACCATTTAATTTTTCCACGGTTTTAGGCTACCAAAAATTGTGAGAAAATTCTGGAAGACTTATCAAAGTCTTTATTACTGTATACAATCGTTCGTTAAGTCAAACGTAGAAATTTTATTTCAATAAAAATAAAAATCAGGAAGACAGTCCATGGGAAATGAAATTTCGCCAGAGTCGTCACCGACCCACATTGCCCACGAAGAGTCAATATATCGCTCTGGAGAATTCTGATCAACCATTTCCCAGGGACCAAGTCCAGGTTCCAGGAATTAAGTCCGCGCCCTACGACAGCTCGAAGTAGAAGGATTCAATGGACTTCCGTGATCGCGGCCCTCGTTTCCCGGTGTCTCGACTAATTCGATAATTCGCCTCGTGGCTAAATTGCCCGCGAGCGATTTCGAGCCCTGGCATTTTTCCAGTTTCGTCGCTAACCCAGTCCTAAGTAGTACCGACGAGAAGAAAAAAAGACAACAAAAAAGCGCACATCCGAAAGATCGATCGCAACCCGTGTGGTTTAGCTACCCCGTTAGACCAGGAATCCCTTTCGGGAATCAAGGTTTTTCCGTATCGAAATAGTCCCTTTCAGATTTTTTCAATGAATCCCCACGATCGACGTCTGGTTACGTAAATTGTTTGGCGGTGCACGAAAATACTCGGCGCTCCGATCGAAAAAGTTGCGTGTCGCGAGCGCGCACGCAGATAGGCGGGTAAATACGGGGCCGGGAAAAGATAGAGAGGAGTTGGGGGATTTCTTCGAATCCGCTAGCTCGTTCGTCCGCTCGCCATCTTTCTTCCCTGGCTTGTACAAATTATTTTGGGCGTGGAGCACGTCGAAGGTTAGTGCCATAGTGCGCGCCGCGCTAACGGCTAAAAGTGTGCGTCCGGCTCGAACGCACGAAGAAAGATAGAGTGAGAGAGGAAAAAATAGGGCGGGGTCTCTCTTTGTGAAGCAGACTTTGCCTATCCATCATGGCCGCTTTATCAATGACGTCACGATAAGACGTTCACGCACTGCCGCGTGCCTGCGTATCGCTCGCGCGAGCTTCGATGGGAACGAGACAGCCTGTGAGGATTCATCATTTTTCATCCAATCTCTTCCGACTGGTTCTTCACCATTTCTTTGGTTCGAGGAGAAAGAAGGAGGGAGAAGAAGGTCCGACTCTTAACTTAAACGAAACTGGACAAGTCTACGAGGATCCGCCACTTTTCTCCCAATCTCTTCCTGGTTTCATTCATTTCCCCCTAATTCGAGAAGAAAATTGTAAGAAGGGGGTCCAACTCCAACGTCAACGAAACGGTCTATAAGGATTCACATCGTTTCTTCCAACATCCTAGTTTCATTTTTTTTTTCTTTAATTCGAGGAGCAAAAAAGCGAGGAAGAAGAGGGTCCAACTTCATCGTCAACGAAAACTTTCCAATCGGATTAACGACGAAGTACCCTTTTCCACCGTTTGAACGAGATTCCAGTTTAATGGCGAAAGCAGGAAATGATCTGGTTCCCTCGAAAATAAACACGCACGTGCGTGACTTCCGTTCGTTCGATCGATCGATCATCCCCAGAGCTGATCCGCTAGAGCGCAGAAGAAGAGGCTTGCTCTCTGACTCGTTCTCGGCCGCGTGCTATGGCGTATCGTGGTGAAAGTGTGTATATGTCGAGGCGATGTCGGACAATGCAGGACAATCGAGATACCGCATTCAAAGTCCGCCCCGCAGCGTTGACCGAGGTGTACGGGAAAGGTCGCGCAAAAATAACGCCGCGCTGAGAGCGCCTCGCTGGTTTCTCCCCGCCATGCCTTTTTTTCCTCGAGAAGGGGGGATGGGCGACGAGATTTTCCTGATATCCGAAGGAGATTCCTCGAGATTGTCCCGAGGAAAACGAGGTTCGTGTGCCAGCGCATTACGATAATTGTCGGCGGTTCCGCGTCGTTATTCGTCGCTGTGTATACCCGCTTATGCCCCCGTTCCAAACGGCACTGAACACCGAGCGTGAACGTGATGGGACTGTTTGGAAATGATCGATAGCGACGGTATCGAGTTCGGTGTGCACTCGTGAATCAGTTTGAGATTTAAAGAATTTTCTTTGTTTCTTTTTGTCATTTAAGCTTGATTAGATTGATGAGAATCGGGGGATCTCTGCGTCGTGCTTAGATCATTATCTATTGTCGATGGTTTTATCGAAATTAGAACGAGAATGAGGGACTTGAGAGATGTAGTACTTGAATATTTCTTGGGGTCAGTGATGGGAAGAAATTGTTTGCATAGAGTGCAGTGTGTCATTCAGGAGAGTTTAACACCTGCAGGTACTAAATATCACAGAAGTTAACTGTTCGCATTTTCTATGAATGTAGTGAGCCTCATAAGTACCGTTAAAAGATAGTTATAGCGTGCTCCATAGTTGTTGCTTCTCTCTTTAAAGATTCGGAAAGAGTTCGAATATACCTGGTCGTGTTTCGGTTACCACTTTGCAGTGTACCAGGTACGAACAGACGCAACCCGGTCCCATTGCTAATAATCGATGAAGCTTCGAATTGGAGTAAGCAAGCGTTTTCCCATTAATTTAGTCTATACCGTTAATGAAATCTGTTTAGAACCGCCCTCTATGTATCTCCTAAACGCTTATTGACATCGGGGGAGGGGGATACACTGTTAATTATCAATCGATTGCGCTGTCTTCGCGCCCGGCGAAGAATGGAGTAACAGTGTCGTGCTTATCGTTCAGTCTATTAATAGTGTCGATACCGTATACGAGGTCAAGAAATTGCAAGATTCGGTCTGATTCTCGGGACAAATGAATTTCTGCAGACACAGGGGACGCTAATCTTCTAATGAAACACACGAGTAACCAATGAACATTAGGATCTAATTAACCACGTTTCACTTTGGACTATGCAGTCAACGATTAGGCCTAACTCCGGTCAAGAATGAACCTCTAAAGGGGATGCAAAAGGATCAAAGAGGATCCAAGAGATGAAGATGACCCAAGAGAACTCAAAAAGGAGAACCAAAGGGACCAAAGAGGACCAAAGAGATAAAGGGGACCTAAGAGGGCCCAAGAAAATCCTCTATCCCAACTAATCAGCAATCAATATCAAATCACGATCTAATTAACATCCTCTATAAAGCCTACAATCTTCCAGCGGTCAACGCAATTTCCCCAAATTTCCCTGCTCCACGATCCCAACCGCAAGACTCATCCTCTCGATCGTTCCCGGCGTTCACCGCGAGGGCTGTTTCCCCGCGAATAAATAAAGAAGCGTCAACAGAAGATAAAACAGACGAAAAAAGAAGGCGAGAAAGCAGCAGCAGCAACATCACTGGGGATGGGAAAAAAAAAGAAGTACCCAGGCCCGAAGGCCGTGGACGCGCGTGTTCCGCCAACCCTCTTGGAAAGTAACTGACCACGGACAAACTCCGAGTCGACGGGGGCAAGAGAAAGAAGGAGCCAGCGAAACGAAAGAGAGACGTGCGGCCGGTAAAAAACGACGACCAGGAAGAAGGTTCGTCGTAAAGAAAGGGAGTAAGAGACGCGCAGCCGAGAGGGATGGCGGGAGGACCGAAGAAGATCGCAATAAAAGTAAACCGCCAACGCTCGGCATCCTATATACTCTCTGTTCGTCCGTGTGCGAGAAGCGTGTGGCTGCTGCTGGATCAGCGTGCGCGCTGAAGGGGGGTGTAAAAGCCAGCGTGGCTGCGCACGGTACAGAAGAAACGGAGCAACGGAAAGAAGAAGGTGCCGGTGCTGAAGGCGGCGCAGTCCACCAGCCCCGCTGGTCACCGGCACTGTGCAGCGTCCTCTTTCTCTTGGTTCTGGGTTAGGTGGTGGCGCTGGGAGGGGCAAGGGGGGCGGGGAGAGGCAATGAACAAGAAGGCGAGAACGGGACCCAGCGGAGGAGGGAAATCCTCTGGCCCGTCGCGCGAGAGGCAGAGAAAGACACCCGGTGTGCACACACATACATCGCGCGGAAGAAAGATGGTTGGACAAGACGGAGAACTGCTGGAGCAAGTAAGACAGCGCGATGAGAAAAACCGTAGGACCAGACGGAGACGGAGAAAAGTCTGACAGGCCTTGGCTGCTGCAGCCGTTCGCGAGCCGCGTTGCCAAGTCTCATTTGTTTATCATAGTTCGCCGGCCTGGTTTTTTGCTGTACGAACGGGGAAAGAAAGAATCGCCTCCCAATTTTTACAGGAATCCTGACACAAGCACACAGCTTTTCCGGAACGAGCTTTCGGTTCCTTTGATCCTGCGGGACCGTGTCTGGGGGTTCGTTCTGAATTAACTCCGAAATTTTCAAGCTTATCGTTCGGATCCGTGGCTGTACGGAATAACGCCGCATGTCATATGTTTTCAGTTTCGAGGTACTGGTGTTTAATGTCCGGAACAACCAATTCTTTTTATTAGTTACTGTCCTTGTTCTCTTGTTAGGATATAAATGCATATTTCCTTCCTTTTGAAAAAAGTACGCGTTACACCAGGGGACCTCTGTTTGCTAGTGTCAAGAAGCCTTCGGACACTCACCGAGGATTTACTGTATTTTGTCCCAGATATAAAATTCTTATAAAATTATTATCAAATTCTGACATGTGGAGTTTTTCCTTACAGCCACAGGCCTATCCGCGGAGTTCGTTGAATGAACAGAGTTCGGTAATCAGAGAATCGGTACGACGTCGATTCGTAAGAAAGGCAGGGAAAAACGTGTGTGTGTTTCAGCTGCGAATTGTTTTGCGTTCTGGGCGAACCACGCTTCGAATTGGCACGGTTCGCCCAGAACTAGGAAGAGCCACGGGTGGAACCAAAGCGATTCGCTGGATTTCGGGTTCTTCCTACCTATGCCGCCGGTGTTTCGCCCTCTTCCTCTCCATTGTCGCGTGGACTCGTTTCTGAGTCATCATGCGTGCACGCATGCACTCTCTCTCTCGCGCGCATGCGTGTTTGTGAACGTGCACGCGTTTCGTGCTTCACACTCTCCGATCTACCGCGCTCGCGTATTTATAAATTGCTCTTCCTCCACGCCCCCACCCCTTGCCCCCACTCCACGCGTATTACAATCGATTTGCATACAAATATACCGTGCATCGCGATGGGTGGTATGTTTATTAGCGAATCCACGTGGAAATTCTGTCCGTCTTATTTATGGCCGGCCATTTTTCGGCGAGACACGCGGCAGGGTAAAGGGGGTGGGACCGGTGTTTCTTTTCAGACGACTGGTTATTTAAAAAGGTAAGACGGATCTTCCGTGAATCGTGGTTTCTCGTTACGTGGATCATTTATAATGGTAACAGGACGGTACTTGTAAAATGGCGATTTAAAGTATAACGTAGGAAGTTACGGGAATCGAGATCTTTTGTTCGGTGGAGTACTTGGACCCTGTTCGAGAGGTACTTCTATAATTGTTGGTGGGAAATGAGAATTTCAATCTTTTTCTCAATAAAGAAAGATCCTCAAAAATCGGGCATCTCACCGAGGTAACCAGCAGCCCCGTGGAACAATGAAACACTTGTCATACTTACGATCTAGTAACGCATCCAGCATGCATCTTTCGTTAGAAATTCCAACATCCACTAACGAGCCTCGTCAATTACTCATCCTCCCCTTAAATAATTCACGTCGACTCAATGTCAGCGAGACCGTGCGGCCAGAAATACACCCGGAAAAAGGCTGCATCCGAGGAATCAAATCCGCGCGCATTCATAATCTAACCTCTTTGCGGGCAAATATATTAATGTTAACCGTATGCAGGGGTGTAATTACACCCATTTCCATTTTCAGTGCAAAATGTAAAAAAGCTTTGCCTACACGAGTATTTAGATAGTTTCTTTTTTATTAGTATTAAGATAGAAATTTTCTTCAAATTGCGCACGAAACATATCACAGATAGCACTCCCAAGAAAATTTTGGAAAGTTTCCATTCGGAAACTTTTAAATTACCTTTTT
The DNA here is from genome assembly GCF_001272555.1 of Dufourea novaeangliae. Classification (NCBI taxonomy): domain Eukaryota; kingdom Metazoa; phylum Arthropoda; class Insecta; order Hymenoptera; family Halictidae; genus Dufourea; species Dufourea novaeangliae. Next base: position 4,191,503 of record NW_015373910.1, on the reverse strand, counting down.
TATTAGCCTGCTGTGTATGTGCACCATTGTACACAGAGATAAAGCTAAACGTCGGAACATTTCCACGAGAATGGGAAATCGATTTCGATCTGTTTCTCGATCCGGAAAAACCGATATCGATGGGACCACCGGCGTGCACGAAACTCGATCGCCATCACGCGCCCATTAGGACGCAGAAAAAGAAGCAATCGATACATCTTCGACGGGAGGACACGGGATACGCGAGATTACCCGCGAGCCTGCAAGATCGTATCCGTTTACAATGCGTCGCGATCCAGTTCTGTCATCTGTGTCAGAGATGGGCAAACTCATTTATCTAGATAAACAGTTTCGGATATCGAATGGAAGATAAAGGAAAGTACTTCACCATTAGCAACTGATCAAACGTGGAAATACCAAGTTGCATAATAAAATACTTACAAGATACTTTGCAAACAATTATTCGATTTCATTAACTGTTTAACCAATTAACTCTCATTTTAAAGATGTGAGAAATTCTATCGCCGGTTAATGTGTATCTAACTTCTGTTAGCAAGGATTAGGAATTCAAGTATTCCCTCCACAAATAAATAAAAAAAGAAAAAGAATTAAAAAGTTAGATCTCTAATATTGATATTTTGGACTCCAAAATAACAGGATACAACATATACATATATCAGTCTCATAATTTTGAAGTAACCTTTTAAGAGACCGAGCGTTAAACAGCTAAAGATCATGATGACAACCTTAGATACTGCTGTTTCTCACTGTATATTCGAATAAAATTGTGCCAGTCGGATTATTTCGAAGAAAAATGCCTATCTGTACGTCTACCACTTGAGAGCAAAAACGACTCAACGTATTAAGAAACATTTATATTAACCATAGATAGTGGATAGACCTATGTGGTCATTGTTTATAGCTGTTGGCTGACACCAATAGCCTTTCTGTCGCGCAGGTTAGTTCTTAATCCCTTGCCTTACGAACTTTTTCACGACTCACACTCTCAAGAATTACTTTACCGTTAATAATTTCCCAGATACAAAAGGAATTCTATTCAGATAGCAAGTGTTACATTTGAAGAAAATGAATACCATACGTGTGTATTATAGCGAAAATAAATCTTTTCATTTCACAACCCATTTCCAATAGTGCTGAACTCTGATCTGTGTACTAGCTCCCGTGGTCGTATCTCGATCAAAGAAAATGAATTTCTTTTTTCTCCATCGGAAATCATAGAGATCCATTCAAAAGTTCTCTTACGGGCGTCTTTCAGACGTCGTTCAGGCCCGCACACAGTACTCTGCCGCGGATTTCCGCATTCCCGCGCAAATTACAGGCCGAGGACGAGCGGGAGGACGCGTAGCCGTGCGTCCGCGTCATCCAGTTTTGCATACTAGGAATCGTGGCCGGGTACATATACCCCTGGATCCTTTCCCGGCTGTAACGGTTCTACCATTGAGACTCGTCGAAGATCAAGCTCGGTTCTCTAGGCCACGTGGTTATCTTAATCGAGCGAGATGATTGGCCATCGATCCGCGCCGCCTGGGACCGTACGACGCGACCGAGTAATTATCGAAGGATGGAATCGAACGGCGGCGGCTATGCCAGTGGCGCGACGTGTTCGCGTGAAAAAACGCGCGACGCGCGTGTATTGAATTTAAGATCCAGCTGTATCCATGTAAGAACGTGTCGGATTACGTGCTAGTTCCCCCATCGACTAACCCTTTCCCGCCTCCGCCCCCCCCCCACACTTTTTCATCTCGTTTCGCTGTCTCTTTTCTCTTTCCTTCTTTTTACGCTCTTTAGGACGTGTTGCGACGTCTTTCTTTCTTTCTCCTCGCTGGCTTGTTGCAGAACCACAATCTCGAGGACTTGAACCGATCAGCGACTCGGTGATATTAATTGAACCGATGCTCTCGCGGTGGTTCTTAACGCATTGAGATCGAGTACGAAAAGTTTTTGTACAGAGGCTGAAGGTTTTAATCTGGATGATCTTTGATGATGGTGGTAAAACTGTTTTGGGTTCGAATAGTGGTCGAAGGTTTTGGATTTGATTTTGTTCAATCCCTGTACACTTTTTGAATTAATTTGTCATAACATAAAGGCTCGTTAAAGAAACACGTAATCTCTCCAGCTATCAGGGAATAATTTCAACCGGTTACCGTAACTGAATTCTAGTTTAAATAAGTAATAAGCTCTGATTTATGAAGCCTCTGCTTTATGAGACACCAGAAAAACTTTCGTTCAATAAAAATTCTTAGAATCCAACCACCGTTTCGAGCAGAAATAGTTGAGGTATGTATTTCCAGACCCGTAACAGCATTACCTAGTGAGCTCTGATAAAAATACATTAAACAGAAATCTAATTCAGTAAAAACTGTCTCAACCTTTCCCCGACGAAGATTCTGAAGATATCTACACTATCTTTTCATGTAATAAAAAATGCAAGCTTTGATGTCGATTCCAAAACCATTTGGTCCATATTTTCACGATTTCTATTTGAAGATTCATTAGCCCATGTTTCTATGATTTCCATTCAATTTCATACTTGCCCCATGTTTCCATGATTTCCATCTGATATCGTGCTCGGTCCATGTCTCCACGATTTTCATTGGACATCATTTTCGGTGGTCCATCGAAAATAAATTTTTCTATCCTCCAATCTCGTTGACAGCGTAGGAAGTCCCTCCAAGTTGTCCCGAGGCGATCATCGAGTGACGTTCTGCGTGTTCCAGCCTTGGTGGGGTGGGCGCGCTCGTATCACCGGCCTGTGGCAGTAACCTTGCGCTCTCGCGTCAGAGTGTATCTTTTCTTCTTTTATTTACTCGTTTTTTTTTTTATCGTATCATACGTATGCTAACAGCCGACACGCCGACGCGCAGACACGGCGAACCCGGCCCCGCGGCGGCGACTTGCGGGAAGGTAAGACAATATGAACGGGTTTGTCCGCGGTCAGTTCTGCCGGGGTACAGTCCGTGGAATATAATTTCCTTCGTTCTTCTTGCTGCGTTTTCGTCTGGCATCGCGTGCCACGGCGTGCACCGTGAACGATGCTTTTTCGCTCTATAGGTGGCTGAGACGTGCCACACTGCCTTGTATGCTCCTCCGCCCCTCCCCAATGTTCGTAGAAATGGGAGGAACACGTCGTCCACGGGATGCTGGGATTTCCAATCTAGATTCGCGTTCCGTGCATTTCAAATTGGACAATTGTTTTTTTCTCTTCTTTATCGGTTCGATCGAATCGATCACACTTTTTGCTGGTAGAATGCATTGAAGTTTGTTAACCCTCGTATCATTATATTATCTCGTGATAATTTTATAATCCACAATTTTGGGTACATTGACATTTCAGCCTAAATCATCTTTCATAGAGCAAAACGTTAATGCTATAGTGGCCTAACCAATAAAAAAGTCCCAAGTTGTCAATATTCATATTTACGGTTTTATATTAATAATACACATCTGAGCAACTATATTTGTCAAACAATTATGCCCATATACCTATAAGTAGAAATTATAAACAAGGTTTTAAAACGTGAATACTTTTATTCGCCGTAATCAATTATGGTTAAAATAAGAATGGGGGATCCAAAAAAAAGTTGTCCTATCATTAGAGAAAGTAGATGTCTCTTGACAGTATACAAATATTTTGAATATAAGAATTGTGATGCAACGTATGCAAAGACAGTTCAATACATCTCTGGTATTTTGGATAAAGTTCCCCATAATATAGCTCGGAGGTTTTAATTTCAAGATTGAATTTTGGAAGACATTGGGATAACAAGCTACCTGTTAGTTTCGTTTAAAAGGTAGCTCGTCGTATCGAAAATTCCCGCAAAATTGATGAGTTAACAGATTCCACTGTGAACAGCGACCATCTGTTAACTCACGACCATCCCAGAATTTCAATTGCTCGCGCGCCATTTGCTTGCCAGCCGTTCATCATCCTCGATACTCTCTTATCGGCACTAAAAGGCGTTTCGCGGAAATTCTCCAGATCCCCAAGATCATTTCCAGCCCGTCCGACGACGGTAAAAGCGTCGCTCGTTTATCGCCGGCGGAACGTTTGCACAGCCGATCAGCAAGGTACTAACACGCGGCCGATAATCGCGCAACCTTGACCGAGTGCACGACCGATTGCTGAATCCTCGACACCCAGAGGGAGACGACCCTGAAAGCGATTCGAGTAACAGCGTACAAATCACGAGCGAAGGACAATGGAGAAGTTGTTGTCCTTCGCTGTTCACTGGACGAATCCAAAACGTTTCCACCGAGAAATTTCGCCAGAGACTCTCTACCCGATCGTGCCCAAACAACGAAGATGAAGAAGAAGAAAAAGGAGAAGAAAAGAAAGAGGATATAGAAGAAGAAATAGATGAAGGAATAGAAGAAGAAATTCAAGAATAAGAAGAAGAAGATGGAGGCGATTAAGAAGAAGGAAAATAAGAAGATGATTAACACTTTGACTGCCACGTCACCCAAATACGGGTGACACGTACATTGCAAAGAAGCTGGATTATCTAAATATTATTATAAAATTTTTGCGTAAAATTAAAATCGCAGTATAATTTAGAACTAAACCAACAGCCTCTATTAACTATACATATATATTTTCGACGATTTATGATTTAAAAAACGAGATAAAGTGTGTCTGACTACGTACGACCATTTTCACTGTGGCAGTAAATGTGTTAAGGAGAATAAGAAGAAGAAAGAAGGAACGATTCGTCGAAAGTGGAGTTGGTATCGAACGAAAGAAAGGGTCGACGACGGTCCCTCGCGATCTTTAATTTATTTTAATAAGGAGCACGTGAGAGTGACTGGGTAAGAGAGAGAGAGAAGGATGAGAAGGAGAGGCTGAGTCGCGCGGAGACTTGGACGGAATGCTGCCGACGCCGGCGTGTATTGTCGGAGGTCAGGTTCACCTCTTTCCCTTTCGTCCCTCCACTCGTTCCACGACCAACGGGCACTCTCGAGAGATAAAAGAAAAGGGGCGCCGCGGCCGAAAATATATCGAGGAGCCGCTCCCCCGGAGTCCATCGGCGATCGAAAAATCGCGAAACACGAGGTGTCAACGACCCCGTTTTCTCTCGCGATCCACGAGCGTTCCGAATTATATGCGTGGTCGGAATATGAGAACGACGGACGGAGCGCGAGAAGCATCGCGCGGGATCGTGATCCGTTTCGAAGATCAAAACCGTTTTGACACTTGGCGTGTTTCACGGTCGGGCTGAAATGATTTGGGTGGCTGGGTTGGTCGAATGAAATTTGTGGCAGATTTATCACTGGTCTTCTGCAAATTCGCACTTTTAGATTAGTATGCAACGATTAAAATTGAATACCTATAATTCTTGCGTTACTAATAATCCATAAATGGTATTAAATTCTTTCAGAAATATTATTATATCGCGTTTCGTAAGTTATACCGTGCTATAAATGCATAAACTTACGTAGTTTAATTATGACACCTGGTACCGAATTTTAAATGATACAAATATTAATAAATATTTGGTATATGAAAATTAGATTTTTTCATATCTGTACCTTTCTATAACGTGTAGATTTTAGTTTGAAAGATTGGAAAAATGTAATTAATTAGATTGAAAAGAAGTAATACAGATTTCACCAGTGAATGATCGATATTAAATGAATGAACATTTCTAGAAATCTAAGAAGTAATTGGAAAAAATTAATATTTCATCAATTGCTCATTTTATTAACTTACTTTACTCCTTTTTGAATATAATGTTCATTCACTGGTACGTGTTCATTTACTGGTACATCCACCCTAGTGGCATAAGCATTGCCCATCCAGCTTTAATACCCGATAAACAGTATTTCTGTCAGACTTTCAGTACTTTCGTAATGCCTTGTAACATTTACTGCATACTCGACAAATGCCCTAATACATATGAGCGGGAATGCATACCCGGTCGGATAAATTTATTTCAAATGTGGAAATAATTTGTTCTTTAAGAAATGCAATATAAAAAGAAATATTCAAAACATAACACCTATTGAAAAACATTTTCTATTCGGGTCATACTGCGGGTGTTTATGCATTTATAGCATCCCTTAATTTGGTCAATGCGACAAAGTAAAGATTTTAATAATGTTTAGTATCATTTGTGTTACTACAGTGAAGCCTCTAAATTAAAAATTCTGTCCCATTTTAATTCCTAGATATTCGTATCTGAAATTGTGAATTTACATTACAACTTCATACATTCCTATCCCCTACCAGAAAACAGCTGTCCCAAACCAGAGCGTAAAATGCAAACTACCCAAACGAACGATCACAATTCAATTCGATTATCCAAACGCAACACTCTTCAAGCAAGATCAACTATTTCAAAGACATCTCAATCACCTATTTACAAATTTGCATAAGAAACCCTTCCCGCATCGAAACTGGTCACCATAGAGTTTCCACGTAGAGCCTCCAATTATCTCGAGCAGCGTACCGTGTCCAGCCGATCCGTGTATTAAAAGAACCAGCCCTCGTGGGTCCCAGGAAAGCGGAATTTCAAAGAAAGCCACGCTATTCAACGGTCATTATCCACGCGATAAATATCGAATCCGTGGGTATTTCAAGGTAAATCACAACAAGAAACTTTCCGCCGTGTTTCGGATCGGATGATCGGCGACGACGACGATGTTAGGGGGACCCAGGCGTTTGCTCCTAGAAGAGAAGGCTCTCTTCTCGGATGCTGCTCGCTGCATCCTGCATATATGTATGTTTTATGTCAGCGTGCATTCTGCATTCGCCACGTTGCCACGTCTGGTCGCTCGAACAACCGCAACGGGGGACTCTTTCTCCCGTTCTGCTCCTTTCCCATCTGTCCCGGGCGGCGATCTCTTTCTCTTTTCGCATTCGTCTCCCCTCAGCCATAGACAGCGTGTATCTGTGTGTGTATATATATGTGCGCACGACTCGCATTTCTTGACATTTCTCAAAGACCGTCTAGCCGACTCTTATCCAACGGAGTCGTTGAACCCGAATGAAAAAAAAAAAAAACAGAAAAACAATGATCGCCGTTGGAAAAAGCATTTCGACGAATCTATCGTTCGATCAACAACGATAGATCCTTTAGCCAGTTTCTTCTCGACGGAAAGGGAGACGCGACTCGAATCTGTTCTTCTTTTCTCTATCCCCCTCACCCCCCCACCCCTGTTTATGGCGCGCGAGACGAACCCAACGAAATTTCCCACGGCTGCTAGCCGCGACCGTAAGGGTCGAGTTTTTGCCCGGCGAAAGAATTTTTCTTTGACCGTTCTCTCTTCGCCGCGATCTGCATACACTCGCGCCTATCTCTCTCCGTTTATCTACTCTTTTCCAACCCAGCAGCGTCCTGTTTCCTTCTCCCTCTCTCCCTTTTTCCAACGATCTTTCTCTGTCTTTCACCGTCCCCTCTACATCGACCTCTCTCTCTCTTTCTCCGCGCCATATGCAAATGTGGTGTGCTTCTCTCCGTCTTGGAGACTCTCTGGCATATATGTGTCTTGTGATCGTGGGCTCACGAGAATCGCGAAAATATCCCCGCGTGGCATCGTCACTGTACACGGTATTTACAGACGAAACTGTTTCGGACGGATTCTCCATTGGGAAGCGAGGCGAGTGACTGGAACTGCACCACGGGCAGTCGAGATCGGTTGGAGTAGGTCGGGGATCATCTTGAGATAAATCTACCGTGACGAAAAAAAAAGAATAATCGCAAGATCCATCCATCGTCACGACGAAAATAGTCGCAAAATGTGAAGGATAAATTTCAATCGACCTAGTCCAGGTGAGAACAGGAATAGTAGACCAGCGTTGGTCGATCCGCCTTAACCACATGCGGTCGGTTAATTAATTTCGATCTGTCGAACCAATTCTATGATTAACATACTGTATATTATATTCAAATAATTTTAATCGTCTCCTACATCGTCTACCATCACGTAGATGTAATCCAATGTATACTTGATTATACCTACACGAGTGTGTAAGGATGATGCCAGTGCATCGAGGAGCTAACGAAGCGACCGGGCGAAGACACCCAGGGACAACTGAGAACGACACCTTCATCGATAATTTCGTGAATAATTTATGGTTCTGCGAATTAAGCTAGATTCACACTAGCGGTCACGGTACGGTCGGATCACGTGAAATCCATATCTATCAACTCAGGCAACGGTCTTTATCGCTCACACGTAATCCAATTACTAAAGGGTAGTCTAAATTTATTTCTTATACAACCTCTAATCAACACAGAATTAGCATCAGTGTTTTTTCCCCTTAAAGACCTTATAACCAACACAGAATCAGTATACGTGGCGTTTATTCTTAAACAGCCTCTAATCAACACAGAATCAGTATTTTTTTTGGAATAGGTGGTTTTTCTTGCAGACACATTCGACTTATCCTGACAAAACGGCCGTTGGTATTCAACGAGTGGAATCTAAAAATACAAGTTTTAAGATTAGGAATCCAAATATTGTTAGAGTACTGCACATGTTAGTTTAACGCCATTTCGGACGCGAATAGACGCTGCCAAAGGTGAGTCTAGGAAGACTCTGAAATCTGTATACACAAGGATCCACACGTGAAACGAATGATCACCGATCGATCGAGGTTGATCAACCTCCTCCGTCCTCTCCCGTCAATGAACACTTTCTTTGTGCGTTCGAGTATGAACAGGGGGGGCCGCCGCGGTGCTCGATTTCGTGAGAGCGACCGCGCGGAACGCGCCGCGAGGTCTACGTTTCCCCGCCCCGGTATTGGGGGGTTAGACGAAAGGATCTTTCTCTCCTCCGGAGAGGCGAGAATACGTCCACGTCGCCTGCGATCCAGTTGTCGGTGTTTCGCGCTCGAAGGAGCGCGTCGTCCTCGTTCTGGAATGCGCGTGTTCCCCGGGCTTGTGTATCGCGACAAAATAGATTTCTGACGGAATCTGTCCCAATCGTGCAGAGACAGTTCCCGTAGTCTAAATAGACCGACCCTGTGTGTGGATGACACTCGATCATCCTTGATCGTTAACTCGTCTTATATACACAGTTATTTGTTTAATGAAAACATATCGCGGAAGTACAGACTTAACAAACGTGGGCTACTCGAGTGTCATCCACGTGTGGTTAGCTGTCATCCAAAGAAAAAAAAAAAGAGTATCTGTCAACGGGTTAGAACTGTTAGAGTTTTCAATGGTCTCCCTTACCTCTATCTCTCTCTCTCTCTCTCTCTCTCTCTCTCTCTCTGGTAGCCACGGGTTTTTTCTAGAGTAGGTGGATCACAGTTAAAACGCGGCGATAGGAGCTAGGTAAAAAGATCACAAAATATGGCACACTGTTGCCCGAGTTCATCGTTCTTCGGCACTTCGCGGCGCGGTCGTTTTGAAACTTGGTGGGGGCGGCGAAGCACGGCCCGGGGCCCCCCTTTGAGGACGTGCGGGACGGACGGATGACGTACCACCGACGAAAGAAGATGATACCCCTCGGTGAACGTGTCCGCGCTTGGGCCTGGGGGACAGAGGAGCGGGGAAAAACGGGAGAAGACACACACTCTGGTCACGAAGGGGGTGGAGAGGGGGACGACACTTGTGAACGCGAGAAGAGGCGAATATATATATATACGTATACTGCGCGCACTCACACAGGAGGGTAGAGCGTAGAGGTGTGTGGAATAGAGTAACGAAGAGAATTCCTCGCGATGCGCGCTCGCGCGAGCACGCTGTCAGCTGTCAATGCCGCGCACGTTGTCACTCATCCTCGGTGTGGTTTTGTCGTACCGGGACGGGCCCCTGGGCGAACGACGATCCCACCTCGTTCACTGGGCACATCGAGGAACCGTGTGTGTGTGTGTTTAGGTGTGTTTTAGATCCAGATCGACATCCTTCCGCGGGGCCTGGTTCCTCTTGGGTCCCACACTTGGCACGGGTCCTTTCTCTGGATCGAATCTCCCCGACCCGGTTTACGAGCTCCTCTCGCACGATCTTGTATTATTCCCTCTCGATTCCCGATGCTCGCGATTCGTCGACGGTAAAAATACGGTGTCCCGTGAATGGGGTGGGGAAGCAAGGGAGGAGGGAGCTGACTGGAGAACAGGGGGAGAAACAGAGAGAGAGAGAGAGAGATAGATAGAGAAGGAAATTGGGGGGAAAACGTTTCTGTCAACGGTCCTCTGTCTTCGTCTTCGTCTTCGTCTATGTCCGTCGTCTATGTCGTCTTGGTCGCACTCTCGCCTCCCCGTGTGTGTGCGTGTGACGGCGCGCGACGGTGCGCGCGTGGTGTCGCGTGAAGTTGGTCGTGCGTGCGCACCTTGTGCTTCGTTAAAGAGTCTTTTCCGTATAAAATGCTGGGGCGCCGGCGAGAATCGGCCTGCCCGCCGTCGCGTAGGCTTCACGCCGGCGTCCTCGCGGCCGATTGGCCGGATACCAGTCGGTGGGGGGCACTGGCGCGAAGGTCCGAAGGTAGAATATACTCGCCTCGAGAAGCTACCAGAGCGGATCCACGAGAGTGTACCGGGGAGTGGGGTTGGTTGCGCGTCTTCGGGCTATCCCTATGACGCTCGAGAGTGTTCAACTTACAGTGTAGGTTTGGATAGGGATTGACTATGACACTGAGGAGGTTCGGAACTACTTGGACGAACGTTTCAATCGGATGGACACACGCGAGTTTCGGTGACAGTTTGTGAAGGGATAATTGTTCGAGGGGGGATCGAGAGGTTGATGAAAGTGGCGCGGTTCCGCCTACAATTCTATGCTTGTATGAGCGTTTCGAGGCTGACCTAGGTTCAAGGACCCGAAATCAGAATTTTTCAGATCTCCAATGAGACGACCAAAAGAGGGGGCAACGGTGGTGGCTGTCTTCTTTCTTTCTCCATCTATGTCCCCCTACCGTACTCACCAAACGGTGTCTCTCTTTCACCAGAACTTCTCATTCTGTTCTCTCAGCTTGCCAGCCTTGTCTTTCTGTCTCGCTTTCTCTCCAGTCTCTCCCTCCCCTGGTGTATCACCACCTACCCCCCTCTCTTTCTCTCTGTTGCTCGAGACCGGCCAGGCTATTCACCCACGCATGCACGAGATGACGATGACGATGACGCCGGGGCCGCTGCTCGGACGCTTGCAACGTGCACGCTCCGCACGCTCTTTGCTCTTTCGCTCGGCTTTATGGGATGAGCGTGCTTGGTCGAGGTAGAAAGAGAAAGAAAAAAAAAAGAGGAAGAAACTGTACGCTCGAAATTCCTCCGTCGTTGCGCGGTTATTGCAATTCCCCTGATTGCAGATTCCTCTTTCTGGACTGAGAAGAGATTGATCTCGGTCGCGTTCGTTGATCCTATTTCCCAGACCCCTTTTTCTAGCGTCTATCCATGAATAATCACTTATTTTGTTCGTGGTAAGACGATTCAACGAAGGATCTACAAACGCAGGACCTTTTAGCTGCTCACGATTTTGCTGACCTTGTCGATCTACGAGGCCTGACATTGGCACATTGCGATTGCACAGCCCCGCTGACCCAGATTCCCAGCTCGGTTATTTTTTCCACGCGGCCGGATTCATTTTTTTTTTTATCTCTTCGCTGTTTCGCGCATCGTCTCCACCGCGCGCGCCGTCTTCTCCTTACTCGCCCCGTCCCACCCGGATTCCGCTTCTCGCTCGCGAATCGATCATTCCCCACGGTCTTGCCCGGCGATTCGGTGTGTCTTCTTTTTTTCCCTTGTTACCCGAGATTACGGCTTTCTTTCGTCAGGAATAAACGACCGTCATCAATAATTCGGAGGCTGTACACTGGGTGTAATGGCCGGTGGTGTGGTTTTTGGCTTCTCAGGGGGGTAACAGAAGAAGAACGGAATTCTTCACTCTCTCGTTATAGAGAAAAAAAGAACAATCGACGACGATCTGGTCTTCTCCATTCGCGGAGATTCGAGCAACAGTGGCCGACGAATAAACTCCAGTATCCTCGTCGACATCTTGTCGAGTGTATTATAATGTATATTATTTGTTTAGAAGAGAAGGGACTGTTCTAAATCACCAATGAAATTCCGAGCAGAGCGTTCACGATCGATTCTAAGGAAGTTGAAACGACTGACCGAGACACTGGAAATAGAAGTTATTATCCAGTTCTATTAACACTTTGCTGGCGGGAAGGTTATTGTGCTTGCAGGCGTACAACTTCAGGGGTTCTAAAAATATTTAGAAACTGCTACCTAACTTCTGCTTCTCAGACTTCACATATAGGAACTGCGATTTTTCCCTTTTACTATTCTAGGTCTTTTTTAAGAAAAACGTACTGCTACTTCAACAACTCCCAGCATTTCTTTTTAAAGACTATCAATTACCTTCCATCGCGAAGTTTCGAAAATCCCAGAAGAATGAACCAGTCGAATACGTAACGAACACCAGAAGTAACATTACAATCGGGACCAGCGGGCAGTGATTGTTCCCTCTCTAGTTAGAAAGAGAACAGAAGATATGCTCTGTCTCCGTCCATGGGTCCCGTTTCACGAAAAGAAAAGAGGGGGGTCCAATCCTCCCTCCCTGGTCGAGGCGTGCTCCAGGAACCGCGCTGGTGGCCCAGGCCCCCGGATCCCTGACCTACGACTACGTTTCCATTGGTGGAGGGGGGAGCAGCCAGCGGCGAATTTTGTGTCCCGAAAGTCGAGGCGAACGAAAGAGCGCGGTTTCGCAGGCCTTCGAGGTCACGATGCAAGAAGAGAAGAGAACAGTGGGGATCGCATCGGCGTCGGAGGAGGTGGACCGAGGAGGGGGGCCACCGATGGAGGTGGTGGATACACTGGCTCGAGGGAGTAGGAGAGAGAGCCAACCGAGAGGATACGCTCCGGCGGAGGAGGACCAAGCGACACGCTAGGAAAGAGGAGCGCGCGCGAGTGCAGCGTGTAGAGAAGAAGATGAAGAAGAAGAAGGGAGGAAGAAGAAGAAGAAGAAGAAGAAGGGGGCTGATCTACCGGCAATATACACACAGAGAGCCGGCACAGACCACGGCAAAACTCTGCAGTTTTGCTGTTCGATTTTGCAAACTTATATTTAGAAGGGCAACGATCTTTTGCCGCGGCAGCTACGGAGCCGGGAGGATAGGTTCTGGGATACGGCGGTCTCTTCTCTTCTTCCGAACGGGCCGTTCGCCGAGATTTCTCGATCTTTTTCTCGGATCCACGAATCCATATATATATATATTTTTTTTATATATACAGGGTGGTCCACGTAACTGGAACAACTTTGATTACTGCGTAAATAATGATTTTAGTGAAAATTGTACCAGATAAATGATGTATAGATTCAAGGAGGACATATTTTTATGTAATTAGTATTTTTGTAGGTAAATGCCTAGATGACATATGAAAGTCAAGTTTGTGTTTGAAATGGAATCGTATACTTTTTATTACGTCAATCGATCTAAGTCATAATTCTGTAAATATTTTTACTTCAATTATGCGAAATGACAATTATCATCCCGAACACGGGTCCTGGGACAATAATCGAATAGGAAGAAATGCTTCAGACACACGTGGATTCCTTTTTTTGCCCGAAGCCCGAGCCTCGCCAACAAAAGCGGAGGGGCAGCCAACCCCCAGTGGTGGGAATAACGCCTGGACAATAATCGAGAGGAGTCTGTATACTGCAATATTAAATATTACGCAAAAATTTTGTAAATTTGCGAAGGGAAGGGGTGGGAGCGAAATCCAATCGTTGTCTTATAGGGTGGGGCAAAAGTCACTTTTCCCCCACCCTTGGTTACGCCCATGTTCGTCTCCTAGAGGTGCTGAATCCTTTGTAAATAGGTGCGCATATTTTTATATCCTCGCGTGCAGTTTCTTCCTTCGGTTTCTTTTAAACTTTTGTTTCGTAGATCTGGACACGGTTCGAAAAATCGTGTTTTCGTACGGTTCAAGTTCGAATCGACATCGTCCACTCGAGGTGCCTGCCACACGATGGTGTTCACGGTTCGAGCGGGACCTGTACACACGGGTTAATGGCTGCCGCGTGTACGCGCCTCGTCTCTGGCTCGCAATAATTACCGCTCGCGCGTTGGATAACGGTTACTCCGATATAAGTTCGGTAAATTACACAGCGTGATCCCCCCCTCGAAGTGTGCGTCGGGGGAGGGGATACCCTTGGGGTATGTCTGAGGATGCGAAATGTTGATGGGACGGTTAACAGACGCGTCATCGTCGTCTCAACACGAATTCCAAACGTTTCGAATTGTCACGCGCGGCTTCGGTTTTGCAGACGAGCGCACGCGTACGGTACAACCGTTGAATTCAAAGTGAACTCTCTCTTTCTCTGTCTGTCGTCGCCGGCTGAAAGTATTCCGTTAACAGTATGCGAACGATCCCGCCGGCGATCCGACGACGAGCTGATACCCTATTCGATCCGAGTGAGTTATCGCTTCTGGTGATAGTTGATATTCATTTGAAAACTATTTACCGAATTGGTATTGTTATTATTGATTTTCGGAGAAATTGTTTAGTATCTTCTATGAAATCGAGCTGTCGAATGTTCGAGTCGGTTGAATTGAGAGGAGGCTTGCTATAGTACGGATCAATGGCTCAAATGATGAATAACGGAGCATTCAAACACTTTCCAGACGCATTTCTTACGGATACGTAGTATGTATTTCGTGCATTCACGCTAGCCAGCGTTGAATGTATAATAGATTGAATTGTATAATGTAGTAAGGTGTACAGACTGTCTCCAGTAAAATCGGCCCAACTTGACGATTAACCCTTTTGGTACCCAAAAGCTGAAATAGCGGCTCCAGGATATTTGCCACAAATACCTTACTATCACCAATAACCCAATTTACCAAATCTCCACATCTAGACAAATTATAAAAACTCCAACATAAGAAAAAAACGCATAAGAAGATACATAATTCAATGAAATGAAAATTAAAAATATTATTGACCCCCGATACTTTCGACATATCCAACCCAATGTCTCAACACGAATCCCATAAGAGAATCAAGGACCTGGAGGCTCAAATAATTCCCAAATGCGACAAAATGGCACCCAGCCGTTAACTCGAGGGTCCTCGAACGATCGTCAACCCGTGCAAAGTTCGAATACCAAATCGAAACGAAAATTCCCGCCGGGGGAAAGCGTTTACGATCGCGCTCGCGACCACCGCCCCTGCGACCGTAATCTTATCGCGCGGCGCGATGTGGCGAACGCGTTCTGTGCGGCTGCAGAACGACGCGGAGTCAACGAACGATAAAAAAAAAACCTCCGTTGGCCATACGCCGCGACACAAAGAATAAACTCGGTACCGGCCACCACCGCCGCCGTCGTTTCTCCCCGACCCCCCGTTTTCCTCGCCGTCTGTTCCCAGTCCTCGTTCCATCTTTCGTTTCTCCGCTCCTCCGCGCGCAGCAACTTCTCTCGACCGTGTGTGGGCGCTCGGTCTCTCCTCCCCGCCCCTCCATAACCATAGTTTCTTTCTCCCTCTCCCCGCGTTTTTCTCGTCGGCACAATCTTTTACTCTCTTTCTCCTCCTCTCCCTCTCTTTCTCTGTTCCCCTTTTCTCCTTCTTTTTTCAGTCGACTGCTTGGGGTAGGTCATGGCGGAACCGCGAGCCACAGAGACGAAGGAGGAGGAAAAAGAAAAGAGGAGGAAAGAAACCGTACACGCGCGCGCACGTTCGTATACACTCGTTCCGGAGCGGATCGCGACTTTGTAGCTGGGTCTTGTACCGAAACGTAAAATACCGGTATTATACCGGTATTTTCGGTTGTACCTTCGCTCTATACAACCCTATATAAGTCCTACCCTTATAGAAATCGAAAAAATACCGGTATTTATTTCGGTTTTCGGTAACATACCGGTTTCGATATAGCTTTGATGGCACAGTATCGGTATCAAAATCATACCGGTTAAAGTACCTGCTATATACGGTTCTCTTTCCTTTCGCTGCGATGTCACGATTTTCACGCGTTGTCCATGTCGAAGGGAACATTGGTCATCCATGTGATTTTTTTTATTTTCGTGGAGCAAGGGATGATACTTCATTTAGTAAAGACCATAATTAATATTATAACGTGTTATAATATTACTTTAAATTCTCCTTTTTAATAAAAATATATTTATGATTCTCGAATAATTTTTAAATTATTGTGAGGGACAGGTTTAGCCCTTCCGTCTCAAAAGTTTGCTAACCCCTGATCTAGAATCATCGAGCACTGAATTTTCAGATTGGAAAGAAGTTTCTATTTCAGAATATCTATACGTGAAGACCATAAAAATCGCGATATCTAAACTGTCTAAACGGGCCATCAATTGCAGCCAAACTGAAACACTCTTTTTTCTCAATTTTTTCAAACCCCTACCTAACCGACTACTGCCGCGTTACCTTTAACATAATCATCGTCCAACAAGTAAAACATCACCAGCGTCTAGCACCGATTGAAATTCATTTAATCAAAACTCAGTCTTCAGGAGTGTCCCAAAAGTCCACCAAAACGTCCGAATCATCGTCCAAAAGGGACACGTCAGAATCTCATATCAACAGGATTTGTGCGACCTCCACGATCACCACGATCGCAAAGATATTTCCCCGAAATCCTACGATCAACCCACACCCCCTTCTTATTTATTCTTCATTTCAATTCGCCAAGGAGACGGAACGTATTCGCCACGGTTTTGCCACCGAAGATCGAACAATTCGATTAAGGAGGGACGATTGCGGCGTTATTGTTACCGATCATGCGATCTGAAAATCATAGAAAATTACTGAAAAGCCCACGGAAACTTTGTATGTACGTTCTGGCCACGGGCATCGGCAGAGCAAACGGATGGGGCCACGGTTGCCCCTGGACTTGAGATGTCGTAATTTTCCCTTCGCCGTAACGGCTCCACGGCACGGAAGTTCTATTCCCCTCCTGGCCCCTCCCGTCTTTCATCCTCGCCAGGGTTTTCTTCTTCGACTCGAAACAGAACCCCTTATCCCCCCCCCCTTTTCCGTAATAGTAGAAGGGTTAGTGAAACAATGGCACGCGCGAGAACGCCGTTATTTAAATAACACACGATGTGGAACCACCGTGGCGGGGTTGATGGCGAATAAGTAAAAAAAAAAAAGATTGTTTCGCTTCGGGGGGACGCGAACGTGAGAAAGACGACGTCCACGGGTTCCGTTCGAGGATTCTACGAATCCTTTTGTCCCGGTGAACACGCACCTTGTCTATTCTCTTTGATTCTCTCTCATCTCGGAGATTAGCAGAGGAAGTTGGTTACACTCTTTGTGAAGCCTCATGTTACAGTTTATCTTACAAGGGAAGGCACGGAAGTGTCCCACTCCGATTTTGATGAAACTTCGTATGTCTGTTAAACAGTCAAAAATAAGGGTACGTATTTTTTTTATCGGCTGAGACGCGACCTTAAGGGGTGAAACCACCCCTCGAAATTTCGATCCGAAACAATTTTGTTATAAACTAATTATATTTTGGACGATTTGTTAGCACCATATTATTTTACATAAAAAAACGCAAACCTCGTCCATTAGAAGTTTTCATGTATCTCCTCTGGTTTTCGAGATAGTACTTTCAGGTCGAAACTTCGAGGGGTGGTTTTATCCTTTAAAATCACGTTTCAGCCGATAAAAAAAAAATACGTATATCTTATTTTTGACTGCTTAACAGACATACGAAGTTTTATCAAAATCGGAGGGGACACCAACGTGCCTCCCCTTGTTATAAGGGGACAATTCGTGAATTGAACCTTCGATGGAATTGATCGCCAGTTGAGCTAGTTTCATTGGAAATTTCGCTGATGTAAAGGATATTTCTGAGTAGGTGAAAATAATTAGAAATTTATATCAGATCTGAACAATCTGCAACCAGAGTCGTTTGGAACTCCAGGCGAACGTCGAATGTGACTCGATACAGCATAGGTCACGAAGATTTGAATTTCATTGAATTTTGTTTATATTCGTGTATGCAGAAGACCACGGGATCATCGATCACGAAGCTCCTTCGTTCCTCCTTTACCCCCCAATTTCTCGATCGTCTTCCTTGTCTTTCCCCTGTGCACTGCAGTTCCGGTTCTGGCAGCTGTCGTCGATTCAAGATTGGGTATACGGATCGGTCAAGGGTAGTGTGTGTGTGTGTAACGTTACCGTCGACGTCGAACCGGTTTAAAGAGCGGGGTGAAAGAGAGATTTAGAGGCGAAAGAGAGAGGTCCCCGGCAAAAAATTCATTTGAATCGCCCGGAGGGTCGGGCAGAGGTGTCGAAATAATTGGATTTTAATTTTCGTAGCCGACGAAAGAACAAAAACCACCGGCCTTTCTCTTTTCCTCTTCCTGCTCTCTTGGTGTATTCTACTTCCCCCGATCGGGAGCTATGAGAACCGCCTCGTCGACGAGTGTTTATACAACGTTGCCCTGCATTAATGTTTTCGACTTTCCATCTTCTTTCGCGCCCTTTGTTTTCCCACGAGGTGCCGCACCGTCGCTTTATTTTTCACGCACGTGGGATTATAATTGTCGTCCTTCGATGGATTTGTTTTTCTTTTTTTTTTCGACAATCATGGTGGAACTAACCAAATGTTTTGGGGAAGTGTTGAAGAGAAAGGGTCATAAAACGAGCACATTTTTGTAACACTAGAGTCATCGTTGCACCTTTGTAGGAAATTGAAGTTTTGGATTAGATAAGTTGCTCGTAATGAACAGTCTTTTTGGAAGAAAATTAAGGCATTGTTGTAAATTAGATATCGATGGGATCTTGATTTCGCAGCATGTAATCGCAAGCGTTATCTTGTGGTGGGATTTTGAAAGATGAAAGTATATTTTATGAATATTACGAACAGTGCCGTTATGATAGATATTACCGGCTGGTAGTCATTGACAGCGAACCAGACTATCGATTAGGTACTTAGGAATACACTGATCATTTGTGCAATTACTACACAGCGAATGTTTATGCATTTGTTACATGTTCTAACGTGGACAACGTAATAAAATAAAGGTTTTAATCAGTACCTTACAAGTTTTGTGGGTACCTCCCCAAAATACCTTGAAAAATATGGGATTTTTTAGGTACACTGCATAACATAACTATACAACCACCCTAAAATTTTCAATTCTTACGTATTTTAATTAAAATAAAAACGGACCAAGTATGTCATGTCTAAAATCGTGTTGAGAAATAATGTTTCTCTAGAAAAAAAGAGACTATATTCCTTAGAAAAGAAGTGGTTCGATTTTATTTTAACCACAATACATAAGGATTGAAAATTTTGGGGTCATTTTATAGTTATGTCACGCTGTAGGTTAAGATATAAACGAACAGAAGATCTAAGGCAACTAACTCCGATAATCCCATACATTTCGATTGTCAACCGAATGTCGACAAGCCCCAATCAAAAGCTAAAACGCGCACAATTATGTGCACCAATAATAATCACTCAGGAACCGGTCCCTTCCGGTTTAAAAGGGTTCCAAGTGTACCTCGGACGCTCGTAACGTTTTGTCCCCTACCGATGGAGATCCGCGGTGCCTGGGAACGCCACAAAGGAGGCGAATGTTTTAATTAAATCCCGGAGAAAACGCGAAAACTTCGCCATCCCGCGCTGGCGTTTTTGCGAATTTTCCGAAAGTTTCCGCCTCGCCTCGCTTTCAAGGTGGCGATGGACGAGCAAGGTGTGGGTGGTTTTCCCTTTAACCACCGTCTTCTCCACCTTTCCATTCATCCCCCTTTCCACTTCGTCGTTCTCAGAGGGAATAAAAGAAGTCGCAAAAACAAAAGAACGACACCTGGCTACTTAGCGAAACAAATTGTTGCTTTACCACTCGGCTACGAGAATTTAAAAGTTTTCCACATCGACTTCCTCTTTCTACTACCTTCAACATCTTCCCCCTTCATCAACCTTCCCCGTTTTTCGTTATCCATCCTCGAGCATCTTGTCGTATCTCCGTTTCCCTTCGACAAATATTCCCGTTCTTTCGCGGTAGTCCCGGGTCTCGATTCACGGCTCGTTAGCGGTGCTTCCTTTTCCTTCATTTCGGCCCCCGTCGCAACTGTAAAAGGACAGAACCGGCCCCCGTACGAGACTCGCGGGACACTCGTCTGTGTTTGCAGCGGGTTACTATCGATCGTGACGGACTGTCCCATTAAATCGGTTCGCGTCGTGCGTGGAATACGCGTATGGGAACAATTAAACGTGGTATTGTCCACCTAACTGGTGGCAGCCTAGACCCGTCCCAGGGTATGTGTACCGTTCCACGCGACGTTTACGTACCGTGGATCTTCCGCGGATCGAGAGATCAGCGGAGACTCTTCAGAGGATCGAGCTCGAACCGCCACGGCGGTCGACGATTATTACGATCACCAGCTGTGTGCTCGTCGACGACGATCCAGAATCGTTTAATGATCGTCGAAGACGTCATCAGCGGGATAGTCTTAACGATTAAACAACAACAAAACACCATACACGGAATACAGCACATACACACGCACGTAGAGCATGCCAGCGGGGGTTTGGGTGACATAAAAGATAGACTACGAACGCAATAATAAAAAAAGAACATGGAGAGTTTGGAATATAAAAGGTGCGACACAATGTGAGCGATGTCCCCCTGATACCTTGTCGATCCAGCGAGGGGGACAGTGACGACGAAACGAGGTCTAATCGAGAGGTGATCCACGGTAAATTAAAGAATGGTGGTCGTTTGTTTGAGACGTGCGGGAGGTGTACGGATAATACAGTGTTTGGAATAACGAAAAAAGAATTCGACCATAAAACGATGAAAATATTGATGGGACTGTGCTGAACGGAGCCTCTACGAATCGGCAAAATGCAAAAAGAAAAAAGGAGTGAACAGATAAACAAAGTGAGATAGGTTAGAAGCTGCGTGTCGGCCAGGAGATATACAGGGTGTAACAAAAATGCTGGACCCGGAAATGGGAGACTCGTGATGCGATTTGGAACAAGTTTTTCTTTAGGAACAATTTTATCCGAGGCTTTGTTAAGGAGATATTAACGAAAAACCCCGACCAATCAGTGCGCCAATGAGTTCCCGCGGTAACGATGGCTACGCGCTGCGATTGGTAGCCAACGTTACCGCGGGAACTCACTGGCGCTCTGATTGGTCGGGGTTTTTCCTTAATATCTCGTTAACAAAGCCTCGGATAATATTTTTCCTAAGGAAAAACTTGTTTCAAATCACCTCACGAGTCTCCCATTTCCCGGTCCAACTTTTTTGTTACATCCTGTGTATATATGTATAAATTATTATTATAAAGGGGATCTTGAACGGGCTGAGTGTTCAACTCACTCGTTGCAGGGTGGACCAGCATTCCTCGAGGGTGCGCTCGCTGATGTTGCCCATTCCTCCGCCACCGCCGGCGCCTCCCGCACCACCAAGTCCCGCCGCAGAGGCACGAGACTATCGGGGCAAGACAGGAGGACTCGTGTTAGTTTGCTTTTTGGTTTTCTTTTTCGTTCGTCAGGAATACCACAAAATCCGTCTAGTTAACACCTCGAACCGTGCACAAAGGTGTTTCATGCTCGTATCGACACGAGGTGTTCGAAGTTTGCGGGTTAAAGATGACAAGTTAAGCTGATATCATGCGTTCGTGGAGAAATTTCTGATGTCTCGAGCAATGAAATTGCAGGAAAAGTCAGCTGTTTCTGGCAATGGTTAACGTGTAATAATTTTAGTAAAATTGATCTGTGGAAGAAGGATCTAGATTCCCTAGATTAACCCTTTGCATTCGATTGACTGTTTTATAGGAACTGAGTGTACGGGATATTAGGGAATCACGAGTGCAAAGGGTTAAAGAACATTTTTATGTTTGTTTTTGAGAAATAATTGCGCAGGCACGCTTAATGGGACTGTACTATACGCAAGGTGATTCGGAACATAGCGAGTCGTCCACGGAAAATTGATGGGGAATATTAAAGTTGATGGAGCTTGACTTCTTATAATTGATTTTCTTCGCAACTGCGGACGAACGAGAATCAAAGGAGGAGATTTATCTTATCAATTGAATGTTCCGGTTCTCTCCGAAGTGTTCTCGTATAAATTAAAGTAAGTTTCCAAGCGCAACACGGTTGAAAGTCTTCTAAACGTTAAAATATCCAAAAAGAAACCTTGAAGAACCTAACTTATTAACACATAGGTACTCTAATCTACTCTATTCTCGGATCACGAATAATTAATAGGTCGTAACACATGAAATATTCGTTTATTTCTCAGCTTTTTTTTGTAATTTGAGTTTCTTCGAATTGTCGACTTCTTTCAAACGTTTCGATACTGTTCTAGCATTTGTATCAAGTTGCGCAGCAAATTTTGCGAGTTGGATGGATTCTCTTTAACTAAAGGACCTTCAAATCGTCGTTTCTTATTCTTCTTCGTGAGTCTACCTCGTCCTTCGTTGTTCAAGGCTGGTATCACCTCATGAAAATTTTGAAAACCTACGACGAATAGTACGTTTTTTAACACCATTCTCCTCAAAAGCTGCATTAACATTATGTGCAGCTTGACGGAATTTAAACTCATAAAGGAAATCCTCTCGAATTTCGTTGCGTATTCATTGCACCGTTGCAAAGAGAATACCTGACGAACTTCCAGAATTATTTCAGACAAAAGAGCATAGATTTTTACATTCAATTTTATATAAACCCATACTGCAAGCAAATGATACGATTCTTGATAGGATCTAAAAAAATATAAAGCTGCGTCTGCACTATATAGCAAAATAGTGTTATGAAACAAATTGTTTTTCTAACAAATTTTATATCTAGACTGCGAATTTTATGCATTTATAGAATATTCGATTGTTCAAAATTCAGCACAGTAAAAAGTTTCAGAAAGTTTACTTGGATCTTGTTCTTACTTCGACATTATTAAAACCCTTAGCAGGGTAAATAAATTCTTTTTTGCGTCCAGTTTCGAGAAATTAATCCGTAGAATTCTATATTTGCATAAATATTCGCAGTATATTTATAACATTGCTATATGACGTGTTCTGCTGTATACATAATGTAGATGCAGCTTAGAGCGTTGAAACGGATATTTCGCGTGTTACGACCTAATAGTTTAACCCATTAAGGACCAATGTCGCGTTAATGCAACATTTCATTCGCAAATGTTTTCAGTCAATCTTTTCAGTTAATTTTGTAACATCGTTGTTACGAAAGGGAATACCAGGGATTTGCTTAATAATCTTCCCGTCGGTACTTCTCTCATCCTTTTTAGGGTGTTCAAAATTATATAAATGACATAAATATTGTTGAATTTTCTTATTTTGAAGTAAAAAATATATTAAATAGACCCATTTGTTCTGTTTTCATTTAATTTTCGAGGGAATACTTGAATTTCTCAACTGAAAACTTGGAGATCTACTTCACATTAGCGAAACCCAGCATTTCAGGCACTTTTAAAATGAGTATTGCACCGCAACAAGCCATACAGTAAATCCTCGATGAGTGTTCGAAGGTACCTCGTCACCGAACACAAAATATTTCATAAACTAATGGCCACATGCGCCTGCAACAAATATCACTAGCTTCAGAATTCCAAGCTCTATTTTCTAAGGACCATTCCTTGTGAATATCGAGAAGCTTTCGAGCACTCATCAAGAATTTCCTCTCCTTACAAAAATCGTGTCATTCTACTCGGTCCTTATTGGGTCAACTTCTCCATCATCCTCCAAAACAACGAATTCAAATCCAAAGAACCACCCAACCCCAAAGAATCTCCCCCATAAAATTTCCATCGGTCCATCGTCCATTTTAACGTCCAGGCGAATCACCAAGCAGCGTACAGTCTCGCCTGCAAACCGTCTCCCTATCCCTGATAAAAGTGAAACGAAAGAAAAAAACGAAAACACAAAAAACCCGGGCAGAAGGAAAATTCGTTCGGATTCCTATTAAGCAGGGACCAGCGCGGCAGCTAGCCGTGGCGCGGATCCGCGCGGGGATATATTTACTTAGTTTCCTCGTATCGAAGCTCGCGTGTACTCGCCGCGCCGCGATATTTTCTCGAGAGAGAACATCTTCCCGGCGTACCCGTATGACGTATGCGTATAGTATTATCTGTGTTGCGCGGGTCAAGAACCCCGGGGACGACGACGTATCTGCATCTCCTCGCATCGGTGTGCGTGGGCCGCGTTTGCATTTGTGGCCCCCGTGATCTCTAAATGTGTGCGTGCCTGCCTGCTTGGCCTGCCCGCCTGGCTGCTCGCTAGCTAGCTAGCTAGCTAGCGCGCGCGCGTTCACGTTCACTCTCTTTCTCTCTTTCTCTCTGACGTTCACTTACTCTATCTTTCTATCTCGCTTTCACATCCCCATCTCGCTTACACTGTCCCTACCTCTCTCTATCTCTCTCTCTGACTTGGTTCTCGCGTTACGCGTGTTGTACGGCGACGCTGTAAGTCAACGTATTCCGATGTGCGTGAACCATGGTCAGTGTGTATATCGCGGCTTGGTACAGTCGTGGATTCAAACAGCCGGCGAAATTGTCGACGATCCACGCGGCGGATTTATTGAGAGTCATCGTTTCTGACCGAACGCTTTCCTCGCCTTATGGGACTGGCCCATTGCGACTTTGATGTACCCTCAAGATCATAGACGGTACTTCGATATTGGGTTTTGGTTTTCGGATGTGGTTTAGGTGTAGCGTAACTTTTTCTGGGAGAAAAAACGGCGTAGGGGAAGGGTCTCCTAATATTTGGGAGAATTGCAGTTCAAGTTTTTCCCAGTGGCGAAAGTCGATTTTGCACGTGAGTGTACGAATTAATTCGTGGTCTTCTTTTCGTAGATTTGTTGTTTATTTATAGAAGACTGAAATACAGTCTAGTATCGAAAATACTCTTCATTAGTTTCTACACATTTATGCCTTTTCTGGGGCCGTTGTTAGATCCCCTCTCGAATAAATGATGGCGGTTTTGATTGAATAATTAATTGAAGGATCACGAATTAATTTACACACCTAATTCGCGTATTTTCACGTCGTTCGATGAATGAATTCGTAGAAAAAATCGAGGATGTTATCCGGTTAAGCCCGACTACTTTTCTCACCTACTGAATCTAGCCCGTGACGATTTCAGCGCCCCCCTAATCCCAAGCCTCATAAAAAGTTTTTCGATATTTCTATTCTGTTTTTCAGACATATATTCACGTATTTTCACGTTGATGTATGAATTTGTACGGAAGATCGAATATGTAATTCTATTAAACCCGACCGCCACAATCGCTCGCCTATTGGACGTGACCCGTGACGACTTCGACGTCGTGACCTCACCCCCAAGACGATTTTCCACTATTTCTTTCTTTTTCCCAGATGTGCCGACATGTCACGAATTTGCCACGAAAGATGAGCACGCTCGTAAGCTGGAATGTAATCACGCGTGGGATGGCAGTTTAGATGTTTTAGGGTCGAATATCTCGCGATCTATGAGCGGACTATGGAAGGTACGATAGACAGTGTGAGATTACTATGTTCAAAGGTTAGGACCGACATTCGCAATGTTCTTCACGAATATTTTTCACGTTCGGTCGAAACTGTTTGGAAGTATTGTCCGGCGTCAGTCAGCCCAAGTGAATGACCTTATTTATCGGCGCATTATGCACTTTTATCGCGGTCGCCTCGTCCCAGTTTATTTATCTCCGTTCTCTCCGGGTGCACGGGCGCGGAGTATGACCGGAGGGATCGAGAGAATAAAAAAAATGTGGGGAGACGAAAGAGCGAGAGCGAGAGAGAGAGAGAGAGAGAGAGAGAGAGAGAGAGAGAGAGAGATAGAGTGAAAGTGAAGCGAAAAGTAAACGATCGATCGCGCGGTTTCTCACCTGCAACTCGTTGACGAGCTTCTCCGTCAGGCTGGCATCGTGCGAGTCCTGGCTGGTCCCGCCTGGACTCAGCATCGAGTTCTGGGAATTCTGTTGTTGGTTGGTCGACATGTTCATCCCGGCCAGGCCACCGTTCTGGGCGATGCTGCCCCCCGCCATACTTAACGCCTGTTGCTGTAGATTTTGCGTAAGGTTCTGCGCCTGTTGCTGTAAATTCTGCGTCAGATTTTGCGCTTGTTGTTGGAGCGCCTGTTGGCCAAGACTCTGGCTGAGATTCTGTGTCAGGTTCTGGGCTTGCTGTTGCAACGTCTGCGACAAGTTCTGCGCCTGACTCTGGATGTTCTGTTGTAGATTCTGACTAGCCTGGCTGAGGTTCTGCGGTTGGTTCAATAGTTGTTGTTGTTGCTGCGGCGACAGACTCGGCGTCATACTTTGCGCGAGATTGTGCTGCAATGTCTGGCCAAGATTCTGCTGCATGTTCTGCGTCAGCGCTTGTGTCAGCGCCTGTCCCAGGTTCTGGTTCAACGCCTGGGCCGCCTGAGCGGCCTGGACCGCTTGTACGGCTAGCGACGGACTCGACGCCTGCGACATCGTTTGTTGTGCTTGGGCGAAATTGTGTAAGCTCTGTGCCATGCTGGACGCGATGTCGTTTTTATGGTCCATCTGAGGGGACGGCGTGGTCGGCGCCGGGGATGATTGATGCTGTGCTCCCTGAGCCGTTTGTTGGCTCATAGACATCGCGTGCTGTTGTTGTTGTTGATGTTGCAACTGTTGCTGCGGACTAGCGGTCTGTCCTAATCCCGTGCTAGCTGTTTGCTGCATCTGCGACACGCTTGTCTGCTGCTGCTGTTGTTGTTGCTGCTGTTGCTGCTGTTGCTGCTGCCCGAGCGGACTGTGCAACTGCGGCACTTGCTGCTGGTGTTGCTGTTGTTGGGTAGAGTTCGATATAGGGCTATGCTGTATCCCCGGGGAATGCTGAGGTGGGCCTCGTTGCGGTTGGTGCCAGTAATCGGACATCTTGAAGACATGCTGTCGCAACGCGTGAAGATTCGCGGCCGCCGCGGTGACGGCCGAGGCCTGAACCTCCATTGGTTCCGGCTCGGTTTTGAGGTCCAGTTCCGGGGAGCTGCAAGGATCCTCGTCCTCCTCCTCGTCCTCCCTCTTGCCGATGTCCTCGTCGTCCTCGGCCTTGATCCTGGCGGATCTGTCCGCCTCGTATACGGCCGTTCCTCCTCCAGCAACACCAGCAACACCACCGCCGCTTCCACCGCCGCCACTTCCGCCACCGCCACCGCCACCTCCACCGGGTCCACCGCCACCTCCACCGGCTCCACCGCCACCTCCTCCACCTCCTATCCCACCCCCCGAATCGCCAGAGTGGAAATGATTCCCGGGGTGATGCTGATGATGATGAAAGTAATGTTGCTGAAGGTGATGGTGTGGACGCGACTCTGGATTTTGGCCCTGCTGCTGCTGATGTTGCTGCGGCGGCTG
Source organism: Dufourea novaeangliae (assembly GCF_001272555.1). NCBI lineage: Eukaryota > Metazoa > Arthropoda > Insecta > Hymenoptera > Halictidae > Dufourea > Dufourea novaeangliae. Next base: position 4,164,250 of record NW_015373910.1, on the reverse strand, counting down.
CGGCTGTTGTTGTTGTTGCTGCTGCTGTTGCTGCTGCTGTTGTTGTTGCTGCTGCTGTTGTTGTTGTTGTTGCTGCTGTTGTTGCTGCTGCTGTTGCTGGTGATGGTCCAAGCCAAAGTCCGGTTGGGCTTGCGTCTGGGCACGTAGGTCCAGGGCCGCCGTCGCGTCCGAAATTTTGAGGCCTTCGCGAGAAGCCCGGGCTACCCCCTTCCGGCGCAGCTTGCCCGCTTTTTCGCACCCCTTTCGGTAAGCAGCTCGACGGCCGGCACACTTCCGCGCTCGCCGCCGTTCCTTCCTATCTCCTTACACGCGTTATCTCGCGCTTCGGACTTCTCTTAGCCCAGGATCGTCCTAAGTACAACGATCCTCGCTCGACGTGGGCGGCGGGCAACGTCAGTTACTCGCCACCTGCTTCGACTTCCCGGGCCTGCTGTTGCTGCCTCCCGCTACTTTTCCCTCGGCACACCGCTGTTCTCTTTCTCCTCTTCTTCGCCTGCCTCTACGCTCGAGCCTCTCTTCAGCCTCTTTATCGCGTCTCGTCCGTGTATTATACGTTAGTTTTTCACGCGAACAATCACCGATCGGTTCTCAGATGATACACAATCGATGATTCCTCGTGACTATCGTCGAATTCTTGTCTCCCGTATCGCAATCACTATACTCGCGTTATTAATCGTGCGTCTACGCGGTATGGCGTTTTCTTGATTCTTTTATATTATCCTTCCCTCTCTATTCTTCTATCACTTCCTCCTTCCTCTGGTCTGCATTTAATGCAAATTTATGTGTTCGTGCGTGTATGTATCGTGTGTATGCGTGTGTGTTTATTTGCGAATCGATGCGCGCTCGAGCGGACGTTCCCCGACACTCTGGAGAACACCCTATTTCTTTCTTCTATCTAACTTAAAGTCTATCATACACTTAAGTTCAGGTTAAAATTCAGGATTGCCCAGCCCGGACGGTGTGAACGAGAAGGACAAGTCCGTGGCGGACGCGATTCTCCTCCCGTGATCTCTACGAAGTACGATAACGATGGTCGTGTGCCTCTTCTCCTCTTCTGTCTCTCCTATCTGTGCTGTGACACCGTGTGAGGGAAATCGCGCACTCGCGAATTGATACTGCTCGTCCCGTTTTGCCCTGAGTAGTTCGTAGCCCCGTTATGTCGATGTTGATGTGTTGTAATATTGTGCGTGTGTGAGATTGCGAACGCGCGAGCCCTTGGTCCGTGTTCGTTTCGAAGCGCGATGAAACGACTCGCCCGTTCAACCGTGTGTGGAATACGTGGTGTGATTTCTTCTATACCGGGACGGCAGTTCTTTCCGCCGTGTCGTGATTTATTTTTTCGTTAATTACGCGTTTGTGTGTGTGTGTGTGTTTGTGTGTGTGTGTCACTCGGTCCCGCGCACAGTGTATCGTAGGTAACAGTCGAGGATTTCCGCGAATCGCTGTTATTCACCTTTCGATGAATTTTCACGCGGTTCTTCGGGTTCTTGCTTCTCAGCGTTCGCTTTCTGTCGTTCTACGCCTGTCACACGACCCTCTAGATTCGTCGCTTCTATATTCTTCTAACGAGATCGCGTCCGTGCACGACGACTTCCCTCCTCGAAATGCGACTCTAGGGGTATCTTTTAACTCTTTAAAAGGAATTACTATTCGATTATCGATTAACCGCTCGTCGTTACCGATATCGTCGATGGTAGTTGTGGTTGCTTCTTATTATCGTTTAGGTTTAATAATATTGCACTTAGGTACACTCGTTTTTTGAACACACTGAAATATATATGTATGCGGCGCGAGGTTCTCTGTTAGCGAGCTTCCATCTTCTTCTTTATATCATTCTTTCGACTTCCAGTCACTGTACGATCTCTTCCTGTTTATTCTTGCTACTCTCTTTCGATTCTTCCAGATCTATCCACCTGTCGATTGACTACCACTCTTGTCGATCTCACTGGTCTCTTTCTCGCTAATCTCTCGCACTTCTCGTATCCTCTTCTCTTCGCTACTCCTGAAATCACTCTCGTCGCAATCCCGCTTCTACGCGTCTCGCTTTCGCTCTTCTTTTCCTCTTGTGTTCCTCCGCTTCTTCTGCTTTGCTCGTCTTATTCTGCTTCTTCCGCTTCGTCCAGTCTTCCTCTCCTGCGCAGGAATCTCTTGCTGCAATGCGTCTCCCGCTCGAAGCTGCAATTCAGAAAAGCAAAAAAAAAACGCTATTTTTTTTGTTTGACGAAGGTGTTATCCACACTAAAAAAAAAAAAAAAACATTCACTGGATCTTTCACTACCAATTATTTTTCACTCGAACCGAATGCATGCAACTCTGGGCGAACGTTCGCGCGACTTTTCAAGGGTTTCAAGGATCTCGCGCTAATAAACCTCGCACTGAATCCGATTCTCGATCGTTCGTTTTCGACGACCTTCGTACACCTTTTGTCACCTTTCTGCACAAAACTCAACTACAATTCATGTTCGTCGCTTGGATTTGTAATAACATAACACAAGCTGTCGCATTTGGGTCTAGTCGATTGGTGAGAAGTCATCGAGGAGACGGAATTATTGAAGAGCCGGTGAATGGAAAGTATTTAATCCGACGTTTCAACCCCTAACGAATCGTTTAATTTTTTTTTGTACATAAAGGTTGTGCCTGTTTATTTACATTAAATAAATAAATTTAAGATTCCGTTCGCGTGAGAACATCGTGGAAAACGAAACGAGAAACCGAGGATTTGACAACGGGACGAAGATATCGCTTGGAAATATTTAATTCGACGTAACACTTGGATATCGTGGAGGAAATTCAGAAATCACGGCGGGTGTCACTTTCGTTACGATTTGTTCTGCCGGTGAACGAACCGTTTCACCATATATCGAACGTCCAATTTCCTGTCACGGTTATATATTAATATATCCGTATAATATAAACCATCGCGAAGGGATTGTTCCTTCGCGGATTGTTTCCTATAACACGTGAGCGTCCGCGGGAACGTTTTGCCGTCGCGTCACACTCGGCCACCGAAAGATCTTTTCGGGAGACAAATTGAAAACGAAAAGACGACCGAAGAGATTTGGTCAGGTGTGATTTTCAACCATGAAAAATAGAATAAACCAGAATCAGATTCGGTCATCAAAACTACCAAACGTTCGAACAATTTCGGTACACTGAACTTTCGAAGTGAACGTAATCCAAAGATTTTTCCTTGCGCTCCAAGCAATTGCGAATTCTGGTAGACTCGTTGAATTTTTAATTTATTCGATTCCTACGAGAATTCCTCCGTCACGTTTCGGAAGATTCTTCGTTCACGGGATTCAACACAATGAAAAATGTCCTCTGAAGATCGAGAACGTATGTAGAAGACCTTGTCTGGTCGTCACTGAACAGAAGATTCCTGATCACCTTGCGAACATATCATCCCCATCGTTCGCGTCGTCGACGGTTCCGTCCGTCAACAATCCACGTTCGTTCAGTCGACGATCTCGCGTGACGGAGATCCCGAAGAATCGCTCGAGCTGATCCCGCGACGAGGAAAACAGCCGTTCATCCCACGGTTCCTCGAGCTTTCATCAAGAAACTCCATTCTATCGCGGCTCTGATCGCGGGTTTTTAGACGAAAGGATCGAGCCGTCGAGGATCGCGACGAAACACTGCAGACGACGATGACGTGTACGGGGCATGTCAGGGAACTTGGGGATGGAGGGGGTGGATCGCGGCGGTGGTTGGCTGAAAGTGGGGAAAACTGACGAAAATCACGGAGCGAGAAAAAATAAAAAGAATAGAACCCCAATCGACGGGTGAGGTGTCACGTTGTCATCCGCACACAAGACCGGTTGGACACTTTTCCTCCAAGTTCCCTGGCCTAGGATGTCAAGACACTGATCGAGCACAAACAGGGGGTGGAAATTCGTCGGAAAAATCCAAGGTTTCCCTTACGTTCCGAAAACACGATCGTAGAAGATCTCGGCCGACGTAACAATCAGTTGTAGCCCCAATAGTGAACGAGATGATCTGATTGTGTGAAACGCACTCGGGGCAGTCACGTTCCGATCCAGTATAGCCAAGAAGTGCACGGACGTAAACTGCGATCTCTGTGGCCAGCGGGTGCAAGTGGACGATGGATCCGTTGATTTCTCAGTATCCGGCTTGGGACAGTCGCGAAGACGAAGTAGCACCACGTAGACGACGACGATAAACGACAACGACAACTACGGACGACGAACGATAACGGACGCGCGTGCACGATATATTCCGAAGGGGGAAAAAGCCTCTCTCCTCTTCCGCGTTCTCGGAGTCCTTGACGGAGGAGGAACCGAAACTGACTCGGGTCTGCGGCTCGCGAGAAACGCTAAGTCCTTCTCCGTCGGCGGGGGCCGGTGGTGGCGCGCTTCTCAGACCGCGTGCGTCTGACTAAAAGCCACCCCCTTCGTTGCCTTAAAGAACGCGTGTTCGAGGTAGGGGCGTTGTCTTAGGTGGTGCGCGGTCGCGAAATTTCTGGCTGCCCCCCCGGCCTCCTCCGTGTACCGTCGCCGTTTCCCATCTAAGAGGCGCCCCCGTAACGAGGGTCCGACTGGACCCGGGCCCCGGCCCAGGTCACCCTCGGTCCGACTTCGGAACCCTTGACCGGTCCTCCCACGGCCAAAATCTACCTCCGAGAGGACGAAAAACTGAGCCTTCCGTAGGACAGCAGTTTTCAAGCCACCCCTCTTTTCCTTCGCCCCCACCAAGACAACCCGGGTGAACGTCGAGGCGCGCGCTCTGTGTCTCCCCCTTTTCCACGACGGTTCTCTCCTACGGCTACACCCCCTCTAGCCCCTCCGTCACCCTGGAACGCTCCTACGGAACGGCAAGCTTTCCCTCCTGGCTGGGTGGGTGGGTGGGGGTTATATCTCTGTCTCTCTCTCTTTCTCTCGTTGCTCCTCCAACGATTCTCCGCCGACGTCTCCGTCGGGGGTAGCCTACTGCCTGTATCCTTAAGGGGTGAGAAAGAGAATGCCGTGGCGATACCGTTCTCTTTCTATCGTTTCCCTCTTTTTCGCCTTCCCCTTGCCCGGTGTCCGTCTCCCTTCTCCGTTCCACGGCGAGCCTCCTTCTCTACGATCTCGCCTTTTCCCTCTACCATCTAACAACCCCCTTGTCCTTCCTTCCCTACCGAGAAAACTCTCCCAAACCAGGGGATATAAGCCGGCCTGCAAGAACTACGCGATCATCCCTTGTCCCGCCGTTACCTGGATCGCCGATGCTCAGCCACCACCACCCTCTTACCCTTGCCTCTCGCCTGCTCCGCGACTCTTACGGCCCTCTGAACGAGCGCGGAGTATAAACACGCGCGCCGCCGTCGAGACTTTTCCGCTCGTGGCTCAGTTCTTACGCGATCGGCCTTGAAATTCTCTCGACACCCCCTAGCGACACCCGAGCGTTCCATATATATATATATATATATGTATACACACACACACCGTGTTTCTCTCTGTCGTTTCGTCGGTCTCTCTTACTCCGTAACCAAGTTCCCGCGTCTCCGTGTACAGGACGCCACAACCACCGTGTTTACTACGTGCGAGCGTCACGAACCGACAAGTTCGACTGACCGAAAAATTGTTGTCGAAACGGGGGAGGGGGTGGGAGAGATCCCTGTAAGGGGGTGTACCGGCAGTCTGAGGTACGAATAAAAAGAAGGGGACCGTCGTATAAAAATGGCCTCCTCCCTTATGGCTCCGTATGGCCGCACACGCGTGACTAACCAGAACGAGGGGCAGTGGGACGGTGCTCTCGCTTCTTTTTTTTTTATCCCTTCCCACTAGGTCGACCCCTTTCGATCGAATACGTTTTTTCTTTCTGTCTTTCTTCGTCGACACGTCCATGATTTTCACTACGCGACTCATTCTATCGTATGTAACGATTTTCAGTTGTCCCTTTCGATGCAGTTTAGAGTTTCGATCTTTAAGGGAAGTTCCGTTCCACCCCTGGACAAGATCCCCGATCAGAAGATAAACCGTCGACCACCCGCCCCACCCCCAAGAGGACGTCGACTTTCAACGTAGCCGAGGCGATGTTCATTTCATACCAGAGGGTGGTGGTCATCCTACTCGTCTTACGCACCCTCCTCGTCAAATACGACGGCCACCCCCTTCCCATTCTCTACTTCTTGCCCGGCCTCTCCCCTCTGTCTAACGTATCCACCCCACCACGGCGACGCAAGCTTCACCATCCCTTCCAAGCCTCAACCGAGAACGTCTTTCCCCTCCACTCGTTCTTCCGCCATCCCTCTCGTTCCTTTTCCCCCAGCCTGTCACTTACTCCCTCGCGCGCGCGGCGAAACCTCAACCACCCTCCCACCATCCCCCGTGGAGAAGAGCCGTGTGTCTCTGTCCCTTCCTTTCCCTTCCTTCTCGTTCGCTAGCATCATCCCCACCATTCCAGGCGCGCGGCAACCCCCACGCGCCGTTTTACTTTTTTTCCACGCTGGCCTCGTCGTTTTTTCCACGTGTACGCCACGTGGAAGTGTGAGAGGCCCACAAGAGGGCGGCGAGAAACGCGCCGGCGTTTTTTTCCCTTCCACTATCCCCCTCGTTCCGAATCCCACCCCACCAAAGACGGACGCGTCGCAGCATCCTCCCTCCTCCAAGCGACTACCTGCCACGAGGCGCGTCTACCACGCTTCAGGTGGACGAGTATACCCAACAAGAAGGCAATGATCCTCTCTCTGTATCCCATCGACGACCCTTTACGCGTGTGAACCTAAGACCAAACCATCCGTGAAAAGGCCCACCCCATATAGTCACCCTGTTTCTTTCTCACTTTCCACGATCTTCCTAAAACCACCCCCGTGGCGGCGGCGCAGCTCTTTAATGTCTCGAAACGTAGCGCATCTCATTGGAACGGTCAGATCGAGCAAACTCGATAGATCCCTGGCCCCGGTGTATTTATCTACAGCCGAATCTGACAGATGTCCGTTTAACCGTACGAGCATTTTTCGGCCCGGGGCATCTGCATAAACACGCGAAACAGCGCGGGGGTGTGTGCGTGCACGGAAAAGAGAAGGGCCCCTGTACCACGATCACGATCGAACTTCCGGCCGCGACAGGCTGCTACCGAGGTAGGAATTTCAGCGGAGGAGAAAGTATGTATGCACTTCCCTTTCGTAACCCCATTGATGTATCGGTCTCGCGGGTTATTTCGGCGCGTCTGGGACTGGAATATTCAATTTTCTGTTGGGGAACACACGCGCGCAGTTGTTGCCAGTAGACTGTTATTTTATGTGTATATACTTCGTTTTTGAATATTCAAGGTTCATCGACCGAATCGAAGGTAGTTACAAAGGGTTTGTCTTATAAATACGAATGGATCATTGATAATTAGACTGCGGATCTTATACATTTATGTGCCCATAAGCTTGTAGGAGACAAAATTTTCATCCGATGCAACGAGTTTTTCATTTTATTCTGAACGTAGTTAAGTATGTAAGAGAAGGAAGAAAGTTCCACATTCGCTCTTGTTTATAAATTAATTTATAAAATGGCATTCTGCATAGAAATCTGCAGCCTAATTGTAGCGAGAGTGGTGGTAAGAGATTTTCAATTACAGAAGAACCTTGATTAACCAGATCGATATCAACCAGGGGAGGGTGGGTAGAAATTTACAATTAGTCCCACATAAGAACTTTGAATATGTATTTTTCCCATAGACATTTGACATCATCTATCCGTACCTTCAATTCAGAACTCACTATTCGCAACCCTGGTGAACGACAATCACTCGTCGCCCACAATTCGACTTCGATGAACCTTCGAAAGTGGATCGAAAAATAAAAACGTTGAACATCTAAAGTCAAGAAAATTCTTCGATTCCACGGAGCATAAGAGGATAGACTCCTTCTTCCCATAGATGTCAAAACTCACTATTCGAAACCCTGGTGAACGAAAATCCTTCACAGTTAACCTCCGATGAACCTTCCAAAGAGGATGAAAAAGTTCCTGGCGCAACCGTTCCTTCTACATTGTGTCCCTTATCAGCGATCAAATGACAGGGTTGGCTCGTTTTAAATTACAAATGAGTAGCGGGAGCAGGGTGAAAACAGGTGAGAGTCGAGGCCCATGGTTCGAACGAAGGGGTGGGTGGATCGCGAGACCTGCATGCCCACATATGCACCAGGCCCACCGACGCGACCAATTGCACCTACCTACCGGTACGTGCACACGTTCATGTAGCATTTTAGATCCCGATCCGCGATCCCGATTCTCCCTTCCCTCCCTCGATCCCGATCGGCAGCTGTAGCCCACGGACGGAACCAACCGACGCACATGGAATGGGATGTATATGTATATGTATTATACACCTCGAGGAACGAGTCGTTGCGTATATACAACGGTGAACGCGTGTATATGCGCCTGTGCACTTGCATCTTGGCGGGCCAGTTGGTGCCGGGGCGCGATGCGCAACAATTCTATCCTTCTCCCGCCACGGTACAGGTCTGTCTGTCTCTCTTGGGGTCTCTTTCATTCGGTTGAATCGACTCGATCGACTCCCCTGATATAGAACGCCACGGTTACGCGTAGGAAGACATTTGTCTTACACTGGCCCTGATCTTGCCTTCTTTCTTTCGATTGTCCGCCTCCTCGGCCCCGAAACGAAGAAAGAGAGAAAAGATGAGACTGCTATCCTCAACGTCGCTCTTCTTTTTCCACGTCGCCGTTCAACCGTTCACTCGCGATATACATATGTACATACTCTTTGAACGGCTTCGCCGCGGGAACGCGTACACGATCCTCCTGCTGAGAGTATGGAATTTTTTAGATGTACTTTATCTTCTTTATTCCTTTTCGTGTATGGGGTGGTGTTTTGTGAGGTGCTTCCGGGAGGGGCAGGCTCTTGCGTTTGATTTCTTGGATTGGATTGTGTTGGATTTTTGGGGGATCGGGGGATGAGTTGAGAGATGTTTTCGGGGATGTTGCGTTTCGGAAGACAGTGATTTTTGGTTCGAATTTCTTGAATTTTGGGAGATCGAGGGGTGGGTGAAGAGAAGCTTTCTTGAGGTGCTGTGTTTCGAAGGACAGTGATTTTTGGTTCGAATTTTTTTTAATTTTAGGAGATCGAAGGGTGAGTGGAGAGAAGTTTTCTTGGGGTGTTGTGTCTCAACATGGAGTGACTTTGCTTTGAATTGTTTGAATTTTGAAAGATCGAGGGACGAGTGGAGAGAAGCTTTCTTGGGGTGTTGTTTTTCGAAAGATGATTTTTGGTTTGAATTCTTTGAATTCAGAGAATTCGAGGGACGAATAGAGAGAAGGTATTCTTGCCTGCCGTTCGTACATAGCCGCCTCGTCGGTGCATCCCCTCGTGAGAAAACCACCCCGTGGAGAGGTGACGCCTGGTGGCGAGTCGGTGAACAAGGGTTGAAACGAGTGCGGAAAAGGGTGACTCGTTCTCTTTGGTTTCTGTCCTGGCTAAATTTGACGACTATCGATCGCCGTGGAACAACGTGTTTCGAAAACAAACGAAACTAGGGATGATATTTAAATTAATTTCCTTGTGCTTTAATCGAGAGTGTTTTCTAAGTATTATTTATTTCGTTATATTACGAACGGGACAGTCTGTCGAGAGGGACGAGCGTCCCGGGAACTATCGAAACTACAATCCGGATTAAGAATTCTAACGGTAGGAGTGCTCGACAGTAGGATGAAATGAGCGACGCGTCCGGCGCATTACGCAATGAAAGAAACAAATGAAGCTTAATAGAAAAACTGCCCGCGCTAGAAAAACCATTCCATCGTGCGCTTAGTACAGCTGCGGCAGAAAGTCCACGCGCTGGTCGCGATCCTAACCTACCTCAACACTCTCTGGAGATGATCGAAATCGAAAAGAATATCAAAATTACTTCCTGAACGAAATAAAAAGAAGAGACAGAAAGAGTTATTCGTTTCTGTCCTTTAGTTTTTACAATTTTTTAAGTAACAAAGAACTAAGTATTTTCAACCGATTCTTCGTGAAATAAATACGAAAACATTAACTACCCAGATAAAATGGACGTCTTCAAGGCGTCATGTGCTATCTGGGTACAGTGTAAAGAATTTTTAGTTACATAAAATGGAAAATGAATGATCATCTATTCTTCGAACGAAATGGTACCTATTTCTGTCTAGTATTTAATAATTAAACAAAACAGCTTCTATATTATCTGCGTTTAAAACTGAACAAATAACGAATCGGTTGATATACAGATTCATTTATTGGAATTAGTCAATCTCATTCCCATCTTTTCATTGACACAGCTGAAGGGTTTCGAAGCACCTTCGTTTTCCCACGAACCCCATGCTCTACACAAAAAAAATCTAATCATCCAGTGCTATTTCCATACAAGCTTCTCAAAGGAACGAAATAAAACCGAAAAACGTGTCCTTAAAATCCCACGAAATCTCATGAATCTATCAGCGGTGTGTACGCGACGAGGGTCTATTGACCACGATCAGCAAAATTGGCGCGCGATGCACCGAACGTCCCATTCGGCAAACACAGTTGTTTCGTCCACAAACTCCGCTCGGGGATTCGAGTTTAATCGAACATTTCCACAATATACACGCACATATCAATGTCCGAAACGCTGGATCGGAAAGAAATCGGCCAGAATCGATTTGCCCCTGAACGAAAAATGTTGACATTTTCAAACGATAGGCGATCTTCTCCATTTCCTATTAACTCATTCTGATGGAAAATCGGTCGGTCCCCACGTGTGTCTCCCTCTCTATGTGTATATCTACGTGCCCCTCTGGTGTGGGAGATCAAAGTGTCGCGGGTCGAAACTCGGAACGCGAACGATTTTTCCCGACTGTACCCACCACCGTCGTTGTCTCTGTGGCTATGTCAATAGGAGCCAATCTAAGTACATATGCACACACAGATGTAATGCAACGGCGACGGTTGCACCGATGTGTTGGACCGTGATGCAATCGTGCCTCGTGCCTCGTACAGTTTCGACATTCTCTTTGCCCCTCGCGCCCGTGGATCTATGCACAAAGTGTGGCGGCGATTGCGAACGAGTGGCCAACGGCGGAAAATCGACGGGTTTCGATTTCAGAACACCACCATCGTGGTCTCTCTGACCGTTGTTTGCATTTTCTTCCCTCGATTTCCAATTGAAACGTAGTCGTCTGGATCCTCTATCGATCCTTTAGGTGGATCAGAGACGACCAGACGGTGGAGGAGGAACTCTAGAATATATGTGACAGCTATGCTCTCGTTTTCTGTCTTTTTTTTCTTGTCTTTCGAGGCAAACGCGTTTGATAAGATAGGCAGAACACGTATCCAGGATCAAGGTGACCAAGATAACGGGCGCTGCTAGAGATTGAAACGTGTCACGAATCGGATGATTGATTCGCGCAGCACGATGATAAGGTTTGGGAATGATATTCCCTTGTTTCACGTTTGATGTAGCGAAAAATGATGGGAAAAAGGCGTGGAAAATTTTTGATGTTTACGGGGTATGCGTGTTTTCGATACCTTTCGAGGTTTTTGAGAGAAAGTGGCGATAGGATGTTCTGTGTTTGATGTGTTGGGCTGAGTTGCGCACGATTTTGTTTTCTTTGGGTGTTTAATGGCGTATCGACTTTTTGGTCATTAGTAGATTGCGGACTTTTATGCAAAATTACATTTTAGAAGGTTGTTCGTAAAGACTAAAACAAACGTAGGAAGTTCTTTCTCAAGTATCTTATTGTGTTTCACAGACACCTATAGACTATAAATGCATAAAATCTGCAGTCCAGTGATTTGTGATTCCTTTGATTAGGTTATATTTTTTTGTAGAGTTTGGTGTTCTTTAGGAAGTTTACGGTGTCTGATATGTGACGCTAAGATTGAAGGAGAATTTAGTCTGACAATTTTACTGAATGATAGCCCAGATAGCACATGACGCCTTGAAGACGCCCATTTTACGGCTATTTTACTTCTAAGGCGCCTTTAAGCCGTCTTCAAGGCAGAAGGAGCAGTATTTTTGTTTGCGAAATGTTCACTTTTTCAAGAAGAAGTATTATTTTATTATAAGAAATGGAATTTCCAGGTTTGAACGATCGTCGTTGAACCGTGGTAACACAGTTCACAATAGACTGCCGATTTTATATATCTAAGTATGTAATAGTACACACAGTTCCTTACAATTCACTATACTTAAGAGTTTGATAAATTTTGAAGAAGTGTATATTTTCTTCGGAACCTTGTAGAATAGTAAATAATGTGAATAGTTCTTAGCTTGACTGCAGTCCCTCTAAATTATTCCCCAAGAATCTATATTTGCATAAACATCAGCAGTCCAATCACGATTAACAACAATGCACTTCGGCAGCAAAGGAAGAGAAGCTAATTCCCGTTACCTTACATCAGTCCAAGAAGGAACTGACACGCGAAGAATCATTCTCAACGCATAATCGACTGCATTAACATCCATGCATACATAGAACTTCAAGATATTCACGTCATCCGGCCTAACAATATACTTCCCCCTCTAGATAAGCGTAAGAAGCGTTCAGCTTCACGCAGATGTTAACGAAGACTCTTTATCGGAACCCTGACCACCGACAAAGTAGCCAACTTCACCTTACAAGACGATCTAAACTAACATATCCCCCTCGTCGACATCGCAAAACCTCCAATAAACTTAAACAAAAACCAAGAAGACCCGCCAGGCGGCGTGCAGACTCAACTTCCATCGAAAATCCTCCCGAACGGAATCATCGTGAGCCATGGTCAACGACCCCCGGGCCGAATGATTCGAGCTAGCCCGTATAGGGGATACGATATACGATTCTTCGATCGTAGCCGCGAGTCCAGGTTCCGATTCCCGTTTATTTCGCGAGGGTGGAATAAAAGAGGGTGGCAGAGTGGGTGGTTGGGTGTTAGTGAGTGGGTGCGCGACGGGGTAGGTCGTTAATCGCAGTAAATGCGAACGGTCTGGATGGAAATAGCCCAGGCAACATCGAGTCGGTGAAACGAGATGCGGAGTCGAAAGTTGGGCGGCCTTTTTTGGGGGGTGTGTAGAGGGGGTTTAGGGGGGTTGAAACGCAGCTCCCGTACGGGTCTGCCAGGCGAGGGTGGGAGGAAAGCGGAAATTTTCCGTGGAAATCATCGACGTGTCCCGGGTCATCGACGAGCTCGAACCCGGAACACGAAACACGTACACACGTGTGAACCTGTGTATGTGTATGCGCATACATACGTACACAAAGCTGCCCGTGGGGGGGTTGGTAGCTAGGATGGTGGTAGGCCGGTGTGTCTCTCGTATATATCGGGGTGGTGGTTCCCGCATAGAACGCCGTAGGACGGCCTCCCATTGGCCGGTCCGGGGGTGGCTCGCTGCAGTCATCGATTCAGGCAGTCATTGGCTGACTCGGCCCCGGCCGCCATTTTGAATGACTCCGGGATCAATACGCGGGGTGTGGAAAAAAAATGCATGCAGGCCCCGCCGCCACCCTCCTTCGCTCGCTTGTACCATCACTCTCTCTCTCTCTCTCGACCGGTGTCCTTCTCTTTCTCTCGTAGGCTACACACACTCTCGCTCACCCTAGGCAGTTCATGCTACCGCCGTCACCGAGTTGCATCGTCTCCTCTTTCCACCGAGGGGGCACCCTAACGCCTTTCCGTCCCTGTCCACCAACGACCCCTCCCCCTTCCCACCCTCCCCCTGCGCTCTTGCATTCCCGGCGCAACAACGCCGACCATCGACGAACCCAGCCAAATGGGATGATAGACTCTAGCTCGCGCACATTTCTACACGTAAACCATGCAGTTTCATCCCTCCCGCCCCAATGTTTCGCGTGCGATAGGACGAGATCGTGCTCCCCCCCTCTAGCCCACCCCATTTGTACGCTTGAAAATCATCGAAAAAATGCCGGACGAAGCCGCGCTGTTGCCCTCCCCCTCCAACAATCGCCACCCCTTTTCTCCGTCATTCCCCAGTTCGTATATTACGTATATATGTATGTACGTGGGCCGAATGTTCGCGTGTTGCGCGTCGCCTACGTTGCATGCGGCGGCGCCCGGTTTTCAAGCTCTCGGGCCTTGGCGAAATAGGAAATTTCAAATCGAACCCCTGCATACCCACCCATCCTCCTCCCAGTACCTCACCCCCACACCCCTTCTGATCATCGCGATACGCGCGCTCCCGGGGTCTGGGCAACGGGGGTGCGTCATCGTGGACACGGAAAATAAAATGATTTTTCGGCGAACGTTGGATGTGCCGGCCGCTGGCAATTTTTCTCTACTACCCCTTCCTCCAGCCCCCCGAAACCACCATCCCCTCTGTCCATTTTTTTTTTACCCTGTCCCGTTCGTTTCGACCCCCTGGACGTTATAAATTCTATCCCGTGGAGATTCCGCTGATCCCGTGTTTCAATGATCGCGATTTTCCGTTTGTACTATCCCCCACCCACACCCTTCATCCGGATCACGTTTTTTTTTTTTCGTTCGTTTTGCAACGATTTGCCTCTCGTTTCGCCAGGATGATCGCGGTGGTATTTTATTTTTGGGGACCAATATCAATCTACAGAATTGTTTCGAGAACCATCTATAACCACGAATGTTCACGAGATTTGGATCGAGATAGAAAAGAGGGATTTCGCGTAGAAGTGTTTTTGTTTGTCTTTCGGGGTAGTCGTTTGAATTACGAAGACGATGATCGCGTAGCTGGCGAACGCTCGCCAGGTAGCCATCATGCCCATTTCCATGCCCGGTTAATAATCTGCGAATTATAATGATAATGCGCGTAATGGCAATACTACGGGGCCGAACGGTAGTGATTACCCGCGTAGTTGCTATGATTACGGACACTCTCTCGCGTTTAACCGATTTACTGTAATAAGTGTTGGCGGTGGCGCGCGCGCACGCACGATAGTTTGCAATTACGTAGAGGGGAAAACAGTTTTGTGGCAGGTCTTTCCGTATGGGTGTGCCCCGATCTCGCGTGAAAGATCGCAAAAACTGGACTGGAACGACTCGAAAGGATTGGAATTCGCAATTTTTCGGAATAATCGAGAGTATGTATTGTTACGGATCGATGCGAGGTTCCATTGAGTCTAAGATTTTTAAAAAAAAAAAAAGGGGATTTCGTTTCGTTCTCTAAGAGTAATACAATATAGCATGCAACATATCATGCAAAGGTTGAATTGTTCGTTGATCGATTTACTTACGTTTGGAACCGAACTAATTGAAACAAGGACATAAGGCTTCTCTTGGTAGCAACGACTTTTAGATCACATTTTTAGTTATTAAGAATTTTATCGTTTTTTTCATTTTTTTTTTCTTCGTTATCGCGCGTTTAAAATTTACGTTTAAAATCTAAAGTTTCTCAAAACTTGTTAAAAATATACTTTAGTCATATCTTTACAATTTACTTTGTTACGCGTCTAAATGTGTATTTTTGTATTATCCTTCTCCTTTTTTTTTATCCCCTTAATTAACTCTTGTTTTCTTTCCCCCCTGTTTTCCTCCTGCTCTGTTCCGTCGACAAGTGTAGGTAATAACTCTTCTTCTTTCTCTCTTAAGGCAATGCTTTTTGTGTGTTTTTAAATTTCGTTTCCTCTTTATCTCTCTCTCACACTCTCTTTTTTTGGTGCTTTTTTTTTAATCGCTTTTGATATTTTTCTCTCTTCTCTTCCTTTTTAGTTTCCTTGGTTTCCTCTTCTTCTTATTCTTCTTTTTTTCCCGTTTCTTCGTCGTCTTCTTACTTTTCGTAATTTCGAAATGAGGAACGCTCGAACGAAAGCATTTATTCTGGTTTCTAATTAATCTGAGTCCGGTGTCGGCAGAAACTTAAGAGGAGTTGTTCAGACTTTGTGTTTCACAAACAGAAATCGGTGCGTGTGTTTCGGAAACGGCGAAATTAATTTTTCAATGAAATAACTATGACAACACATAACAACACAGTGCGACGCGTCTGAAACAGAAAGAAAATACCCCGATACGGGGGCGACGTCGACGATCAAGCCAATTGCTTTCACCGCTATCAACGTATTAATTCCACGATCTACGATCCCGATTTACACGATGTTACGATGCGAACCGAAAGGACCGAGTATCGACGTAGAATAATAAACTCGACAACCGCAGATTCGAATCACAAAACTTTCTCGATCGATTCATCGTTTCCAAATGTTACCCTTAATCCGAGATTCCTTAAGAACCCACCGAATTAAGAAACAAAAAAAAAAAGAAAATTATTATTCAAATCTACGGTCATCGATAGAGGAAGGATCGTAGCGTCCGGTATCGAACGAGGTCTCTCACACCCCTCCCCTCCAATTGCCCCGGGGCAAACCGGGGGTGGTTAAGTAGTCGGCGTATAAGGGGTTTCGAATTTCCCGCGGGACGAAAGGAAAAACCTTCGGGGCTGTGTAAGAAGGGGCCCACGTGACTCGAGGAACGAATGAGCGTCTTTGCCACCTCCGCCAGGCGGCCAACCACCCCCCTCGTCTTCCCCTCCAACGTCTCTCTCCTTGTTCCCCCTTCTGGGGTGGCGCGCGGCGTCTCTCCTTGCGCGTCCGTGGTAAGACGCGTCGGTACGCCTGGCGTCGGTCCTTCTCACTCTCCCCAATCGGTCCTCGCCACCCTGAGGGGTTCCTCTTTCTCTAGCTCCTCTCCTCGTGCTTTCCCGGACTTTTCTCCCCCACGTGTTCCTCGCGGCTCGCCAGTGTCTGTCGGTGCGTCGCGGGATGGCGATCTTGGGTTGAAAACCTTGGTTCTCCTTCTTCCTCCACCTTCCTTGACTTTGGCACATCCTCTCCTTTTCCCACCTCCTTCACCTCCCTCTCTCCGTCTGCTTTCCAGGCCTTTCCAACTCGTCCCGCCGCGAAACCCTTTCGCGAACCCGCCGATCTCACCACCGGAACTATTCAACCGGTATCTTCGCGACGTCTACTACTCGGTCCTTCCTTCGAATCGAGAACAATCCCTCCCCCTCCCCCCCAGGTTTCTTCTACGGAAGGGACCCCCGTTCATCGAGACCACCCCGTATGTACGGTCTTTACGGAACACCTCGGATCCCGCACCACGGATTTAGACGATTCTAAAAACGGATTAACGCGATACCACGTATAGAATCTATATATATATATATTTAGATAAACCGCTCGTTTTGCGGAAATTTTCGGTAACCTTTGATAGAGGCATTGCGAGCATCCCCGTGTCTGAGTAGCAACTGCGCCGTGGCCCCGTGCCGGGCACCCCCACCTCACCTCCTCGTCGCCTCTGTCGCACCAACGGTGCCGCTAACCCTCTCTCGGACGCGCGCCCCTTGTCCTCCCCGACCTACCCCTCGGTACCTAGCGGCCTCTCGCTCGCCCCCCAGGCAGCCCTCACGACTGGACTCCCCCCGTTGGTTCGCCACCCTCGCAAACCAGCGCTCTGCTAAACTGCCCCCATGCGCTGAAGCGCAGAGCGAACCCGTTCTCTACGCGTTTGCGTTTTGCGCGCTGCGCAAACCCGACACCCCGCCAGGTGGACGAACCACGGTGCACGATCATCTCGTACGCTCCAATGGGGGATATATTCCGTTCGTGTTTCACTCGGTTTCGATACTTTTGGTCCTGGTTTCACCTAGTAGCTGGCGTTCGTCTTTGGAGGATTTGAAGAGGATCTTGAGGATTCGTTACGATCTACAGGATTGTGTAACAGAGATGCATTTTAGGGTAGGCATAAGATGGTCGTAGACCCTGGAATGTGTGTAGAAGATACTCTTGATGACGGTTGCTCTTTCGACTTCGCCGCCACCCACCCCCTCACACATACACACACCCCCTACCACGGTCGTGTTCGTTTTATCGATTGTTTCGATTGCTACGCCGGCGATTCGACTCGGACGTTTTACGAGGATTCGTAATTCGGCCCCCAGGCCGGACGACGCCTCGATGATTCGCGGCAAGAGAGGGAGAGAGGGGGTGTCGCTGCTGCCTGGCTTGCGCTGGTCCCGGAAGAACGGGTTTAGGGTATATGTAAGCTCGCTCGATGCATTTTTCTCGTGGATTTTCCGTCGTTGAATTGTCGAATTTTTGTGATGTCTGTTGAAGTTTGGTTATGTATTTTAACTTTACAGGACTGATGATTCGTTCGAGTAGGGGTCATAGATGCTGAATACTTGTAATAGGCTGGAGTATTGTATTTACAGGCTATAGGGCTCTGTGAAATACAATAAAAAGCAAACCTTCCGTCAGATCCACCGAGTTTTCTATTGTATTCTGAATCCAATAAGATTCTTAAAACGGAAAATAAATTTCTATGATTGTTCCTGTTTCTACAAATTATTTTAAAAACTTCGATTTTGCATAAAAATCCGCAGTGTAACAATGACACTGCCATCTATCTTCTGAAAGGAGCCGATCCTTTATTCATTCGGAAAATTTCGACGAAAAACCGTCTACATCGACGACAGCAGGCCATTATTAGCCCCCGCGTGTTGTTTGAACTGCGTAATCGGCCGGTACCCAGTATTCCCTGGACGCCGAACACGATTGTAAACGAACGATCGTATTTTTCGAAAATTATACAATCGACGTCGTGTCAATGGGCTCGGATAGTTTTCGCGGCGCCGACTTTCCGGCTGTTTACGATGCTTCGTTTCCACGATAGAGCGGTTTGTAAACGATGAGAAGGGGGGTTCTCTCTCTCCTCGCCTCTCTATCACACCCAATAACGATTCGGAGGCGTTATCGCGGCTTTACATCCCTTTGGCCCCGGCGTGACAGTAAGGTTAGCACGCCGTTGTTGCGTACACGCCAGAATGGACTTCAACGTTCGGCCATCACGTGTATTTCGAATCCCGTCGCCCGACCGCAGCTCGTCGACCCTCGCCTTTATTGAGGAGACGTCTCGTCGAAAAACATGGATTCCTGTCTCCTCGGGTGAACTCTTTATTAACGATTTTATTAAATGTGTTATGTAAAAAATAACACACTCGAGCGTGTGTGTGTGTGCAGTTAGAAGGGGCATTGAGTAATTTCTCACGCTGAAGTCGTGATTGGGTCAAAGGGATGAGGTGTTCCTTGAGAATTCAGGCCGGTGGACCGCAACGTTGCCTGAACGTTTACGTTCCACCGACTGAATATCTCTTCTCTAGCGACAGAATTAGACGATTCTTCGGGATATATGTGAAACTTGATTTACTTGATCGTTGTAATGGTTTTTATAAGAACGTAGAATTTTTCGGTGTTGCATAGGGAATACGAGAACTAGGGAGATATTAGACAACCACGAAATGGAAATTTAACTTTTTGAAATCGAGGAATTCTACGGACTTTCATAATGAAAGAGTAACAATGGAATGTTTCTATTGTGTAAATTTATTATACAAAACAGGGTCAGTCGAAGACTTAAGGATGAACTTAAACGACGTGGGAAATACTATTAAATATGTGCTACGGTTTTTCAAAGCTATTGACTAAGTTGGCTATTTATAATTAGGTACTAGCCTTATCCGAATTGTAAAATATAATTTAACTACTTGATCTAGATACGTTATTATTTAAATTAAATAAATAAATAAATAAAATACAGTCAGACTTATACAAAGAGAGCACAAATTATCCAATGTATCAACACTAGAAACTGAAAAAGACACGTGGAAAATTGTACTTCTTGCAGGTTTCTACTATTAGCTGTCACTGCTCAGTATCTATTAAAATCATTCAAAACACGAAAAAATTCAAATTTATAAGAAAAATATAGATCTGCAACATACTGTACCTAAGGCTTTGTGAAATTCTAAGAAACTTCATATACACAAATGTGACCACAAGGTCCGAAAGGGTTAAACGACCCACGAGGGTTAAATTACGTCTACAATTTATAAAATGTCTTCCAATGTTCGATCATGACGATTGTCAACTTTCACAATTCCACAGAGCTTTCAACAATATTTTCTCCCTCGACACAAGGAATCCTGTGATGATCGATTTCGAAATATTCTTTTTAAGAATTTCGAACGACCACTTAGGACGTAAGACATCGCCGGTTCGTCGTGGGAAATAGCGATCGTGGCGGGTGTTAGCTGCGACGCTACGTGCCTCCGCGCCATCCCAACGATAAGGTTAACATAACATCGTTGCGTACGCGACGTAACAGAGTACGTACACCGTCGTATTTCGAATCCTAGCGGTGACCGCAGCTCGCTCCATCGCGCTTCCACGGGGGTTGATCGACAACCCCCAGAACGGCGTGCCTCGCCTCTGGAAATTCTCCGGTGGCATTCCCTGGCGCGAGCCTTTCGTCGATAGACCAGATCTTATTACGATTGCTCGGCTACGATGCATAGCTGCGAATCGTTATGCAACCGCAAACTCGCATTTTTGTGTTTCAGTCAACGAAATTGTATCCACGTGATTTTTTTTTTGAACCTTTTTTTTTCGGTCCTTTCTGTAGTCGATATATACGACAGGAATCTCTTGACTAATTCGTCTTTTTTATATCCACGTGACTTTTATTTGAATATTTTTTTCGGAATTTTTGTAGTCGATATATACGACAGGAATTTCTTCATAAATTCGTATTTTTATAGATTGATTTAGGGTACAGCTCCTGAAACGTTTTTGACACACCACCCTCCTGGCGAAGTTTTTTCTGTTCAGCGCCCCTTTTGGGTAAACTGTCCGTATTGTTAAAATTTCCAATCTTGAAAAGTTAGATTGAAACTAAAGAAAATAAAATATGTACCTATGATTTAGGCCCTAAATTTTAGGGGATGGAAGTTACCTTTTTTTTTTAAATTTCACATAAAATAATAGATTGTTTTGCTCTATTTTAGGCCTAAGAGGCCTTTAAGCCGTCTTCAAGGCATCAGTAGGAGTCATATGCTATCTGGGCGTTTCCATTGTCAGCTGAATAAATCGATTACCAGAAGATTTCTCTCGAATTTCCATCCTTCTGAATGCATTAAAATTAATCTGTTGTGCAGAGGGAGGCCAAGAAATTACAAGAACAATTACAGAACAAATGGATCATTATTAAATTATTTCTCGAGAAACTGCTACACATATAATTGAACTAAAATCATCGATCAACAAACCCACGAAACCGATCGAGCGCAAAGATTACCAGAACACTGAAAAATATTTATTCCCGTGGGTGCGCGGCGTGATACTAAAAATTGAATGAGATCGAGTGAACAGAGATTTTATGCAAATTCGTCGGTGGTTGGAATTATCCCACACACAGGTATCGAAGCATCGTTCGCACCCCTTCTTTTTTCAGCGTGTCGAAGAAACACAAGGGCGGCCTCCACGGAAGGGATAGAGGAAGAGAGTAACCATGGAGGGTTGGTCGTTCGGGCGGAAAAAGAGAGAATTCGAGTGGGCAAACCCTCTCAGAGCCACTGTCTTCCCAGCGTCGTCGTCGATGGCGGTTCCTCCTGGTAATTGTATCGATTGTCTTAGCTAAACGACACTGTCCCCGACCGTTGAAGCGTCTCGTTGGTGCAAAAGGTGAACATACCGGTAACCCATCTCCCCCTTGGGGCTCTTCTTCTCGAGGAACCCCTCGGTGTATTCCCGTACACGGACCGATGTCAGGGTTGACCCTCCCCTCCCCCCTTTGTTGTTTCGTCCATCGAAAAAAAAAAAACGTAAAAATTCCTAACCGGATGAAAGTTTGACCTGGATCTTTTTGTCGGCCAGGATGGGTCCAGGGGGGTAGACAATGGACCCGTGCACACGAATTTGCATACATGGTGAACCTTGTGACATGCGGTACATCAGAGGATCCTCTCTCATTCACCACCACAGACTACGCTCTTGTCTCTCATCGTCGTCTTTAGCATCGAAAGGACGTACACGGATTCGAAGACAAAAAAGATAACGAAATCGTATGTACAGAGACTATCAAGAAGCAGGGCAGAATTTCCCACCCTTGTCTTGGACGAACATTCTCTGTGATTATATACAGGGAAGAAAACTGGCTCTCTATATCTCCCTCTCGACACACGGGGATGATGAAAACCGTTTTCGAACCTCTCCCCTTCGACGACCCTTCGGCAAAGGACAATCATAATAAGGACAGAAGGACCGGTTGACCAGCGGATAGAATCGTTGGGGATAAAACAATCGAGGACTGATTTTTTGTCGGGCCAGCTGCAACGGACCTATATGCACGTCGGATTCGACCGATGTCGAAACCGCCGCTGGACGGGGGCCGTTCGAATTCTTTCGCGCACCTTTCCACCTTTTTCACGCGCGGTCCATTACTCGATTGTTCGGCTAGTATGCTACCCTCGGCGAAGCGGGAATTCTGCGTCGGGGACGGGCGATAAAGAAGATCTCGATGGTGAATGACGTGAACACACATTCGCCCTGGTGGATAGTTTTAACGTACGTCGAGGTCGTCAAAGTAATTTTACTGGTTTTTTGGTTTTTGTGTTAACACTTTCTACGTGGTTGAGCACCTTCAATATCCCACTTGTGTTTAAAAATACAAACAAATGTTTTTCGAAAATTCAAGTGATTTTTATGCAAAATGATATTTTACAATTCATTAATAACTAGACTGCGGATTTTTATGCAAAATAAGATTTTCTAAAGTAATTTATAAAAACAGGCGTAAAAGTAGAACTTTATTTTTCCTCTTAAGTATCGTAATGAGTTCAGACTAAAATTGAAAACTGATTGGATCCGATGAAAGTTTTGTCTTTTATTTATATTTCACAGAGTCTTATAAATGCGGGCTATAAATGCATAAAATCCGCAGTTTATTAATAACATACAAGGGTCCATTTCGACCCAGATGTATACAGTCTATAATAGATATTCCATCACTAAAACGTCCTCCTTCCAAAGGATTTCATTTCCCATCAACTATCGATACCATCCACAAATACACTGATTCCACCAAATTCTCTACTCCTGGCAACCCATTCTCCAGAAACATCAGAATCTCTACAAAAAAAATCGAGATCCAAGAAAAGCCACATCCCAAAGACGCTAACCACACCGTCGAACGGATTAATCGAGCATCGAGTGGTCCGCCGTTCCACGCCGGGACGTTCGAACAATAGTTCCGTCGCGTTATTTAAAAGCGAGAAAACGACCAGGTCGCCGAGGACACCCTTTTGGCCGGCCGCCTAATGATCGACGGCCGGCGACGGAGTGAAAGACTGGTCCGGGGGAAGAGGCAAGAGAGGCTGGGGGTAGAGGGTTTGGGACGGCTGACTGGTCCCGGGGTAATTAGTAAAAACAAAAGGAGAAGGAATCGGGAAATGGCCGTCTAAGAGGAAGCATAAGAAAACCGGCGCGCGCTAGGTTCCCGATAAAATCTAAATGAGAAAGTAATCCCTGGAAGTCGTCGAGGTAACGAGGACGAAGAGGACGAAGCCCGGAGGTGGAAGAAGGTGAACGATTTGTGTGGGGAAGAAGAGCCTTGGTAAAGGTGGGGGACGATGGGATTGGGAAGTAGAGGGGGGGAGAAAGGACGATTTTGGCCACGCGACTCCTTTTTCGCGCGGTAGGTCATGGCACCTGGTTGATCCTCGCGTGGTCTCTTCCCCGATGTAAACACCTAGCGTGCGATGTGACCTAGCGGGGCTATCGGCCTAAGCGCGAGCTTAACCTAACCCAACCTTAACGCGTCGATACACACACCGTTCACGCATGCACACAGGGAGTTGCGCACATGCGTGTATTGTTTGTTCGACGAAGAGGAAGCATTCTCTGGCGTGAACGCGCGTGGGTGGCCCCTATCGATTCCATGCCGGTGAAAATAACGGAATCTCGTGGCGCGCTTTCGCCAACTTCCGCGCGCCCTCCACGTTGCTAACCAGCCGTTTTCCAACCCCCTCCCATCATCCCTGTCCGTTGAACGCCGAGCCAGAACCCCTTCCCAACCCCCCAGAAGAGAGGTAATCAAATGAAAACAAAAATCACCGGCCAACCTCGACGCGGAAGAAAGTTACGCGGGCAACTTTTACCTTTTTCGCAGGCCGCAATTTGCGGCCGATTCAACCGTGAGCCATATCCCTCCCACACCCTCCCCCTTTCCATGGTCGGGAACTACCCTCCGGCCGACAGGGTATTCTTCCGAACACTTCTTCGATCACCCTACCACTGGACAGTTTGCTCGAAGATGTTGGAACCGGAGATGGGAAGGCTCTTTCCGTTAGTTTTCTTCTTTTTTTTTTTCTTACTTTGAATAGGGAAGGGGCTGGTTTATTGTTTCGTACTGGGGAAATCGGAGGTTGGTTTTCAGTAGTGTGTATTACAGTATAGTGTTCGGTCTGCTTCTTGGAGGAAATTTTTAGTGATTTCGGTGTGAAATATTTGTGTGTGTGTGGAAGTTGTGTTGTACAGAAAATCCTCGATGAGTGCTCGAAGGCTCCTCAGCATTGAAAAGGTGAGGTCTCCAGGTGTAACGCTGACTTTTTAATGAGGTTTAGCAGAGTGATTTGGAATTCTGAAGTCAATGATGTTTGTTGCTGTTGTATGTGGATATTAGTTTATGAAATATTTAATGTTTAGTGCCGAGGAGCCTTTGTACACTCATCAAGGATTTACTGTAGTTGGATATGTGGCTCTATGGACAGTGTCAGGTGATGTTCGTTTAGTTTAGGGATGAATGGAGTGGTAGTGTTTAGAATAAACGAATTTTATTCTGGGATATAGAAGAAGTTAGATATAGTATGCAACGGAGTCTGTTTTAGTTGCTGATGAAAATTTAGTATCCTGTTGTATACAACAGCAATTGTTGACAAGATCGATATTCAGTGGTGTATATTGCAGTCTAGATTTAGGTTTGCTTCTCTGATAGAATTGTTTGTGATTTTGTGTGAAGTATTCGTGTGCATGGAAGTTATATCGTGATGGTGAATGTGGATTTATGATCAATGTCTAAAATGAGTGAATCTTTACTCTGGAATCTAGAGTGTCCAGTGCAATTTGTTTTAGTTGTTATAAAAGTTAGAGATATAAATTCGAGGAAACAGTTTCGAAGGACAGAATGTTCTATGGGGGTTTTAATACTTATTAGCAGTCTTTTAATTATTAATGGAAATGAAACGTTACGTTCGCCGGCACGGGAATTAGAGATGAATGTTCGTTAAGAGTACCTGTGTTGGCGGACTGTTCAATTGCCGCGGTAATGATTATTAGTAACGTTGATTAGTGTTCCTTTTAATTACTAATGAGAATGGTAATATTTCATTTGCCACGGGTCAAACAATAGAATTGAATATTGCATAAGACGGGTATCGTATCGATAAACTATTTTAGAGGGATGACGAAATATAGAAAATTCGACGTTATCCCATACTGTTTATAACTCCGTCCCTCCCGATGGAAGTTACTCACCACCTTCTCATGGTTTCCACCGAGCAATGACGATTTCGCTCGTTTCGCGCGATCAGAAATCGTCGTTGGCCAAGAGTGAGTATATCCCAATTAGTTACAATTCTTTGCTAACATTCCCAGAAAATTTCTGCAGAACGAAAAATTAGAACTGTTGATTGTCAATGAACAGAATATTGAAAACCTGTATTGTTACAGACACAATACCCCTCAAACTTGCCATCCTTTCTAAAAATACCATGTACACAAACTCTCTTACTCCCTCCTCGAGCATTTCACTATCACCAAAAGGTCCACCATCCTCCAAAAATATCCCATACCCAACTACCTAAATTTCCAGAAAAAAAAAAACATTTCCTTCTACTCTTCAAACAAATCCACGGTCAGTTCAATGTTAACCACGCTCGAAGAGCAATGCCAATGAAACTTTCGAGGTACCGCGGAGGCGAGTCGGTTCGGATCTTCGTGTCGACGCGTATCAGTTCGGAGTTGCTCGGGCTTGGGCTCGCGCGCGACCCACCGACAAACGAGCAAATAATCCGTGGAAGAGAGCAGCAGCGGCTACCACGACGGCATATGCCGGCTCCGTGAGCAGCAGCTGCACTCCTTGGCTCGACGTAACGTCGCCGATTACACGGGGCCGCCCGGTGTAATCCCGGCCGCGGCGACTCCGGAAGGGGTGGGCCCCCTTATCATGACGAAACTCGGGGGCCCGAGATTTCACCGTGGGCCCCCGGGTGTGTCCGGTGGTTGTGTTCAGGGATGAACCGATACAAGTAAATATAAGTAAATAATCGATACTTTCGTTTCGATACCGAGTATTTTTTGGTATCGATACTTTAGTTGCGATATACTCGGTATCGAAGGAAAGTACTCGTGTCGAATGGAGCGAGTAATTGATGTGGAAGCTAGTGAATGTGAAGGTGATTGTCGTCCAGGTATATTACTTTGTTAATAAATGGTCGTTAATGTTCATTAATAAAATATATCATCGTCGTATTCAGGAATGAACCGATACAAGTAAATGTAAGTAAATAATCGATACTTTCGTTTCGATACCGCGTATTTTTTAGTATCGATACTATAGAAAGTACTCGTTGTCGAATGGAGCGAGTAATCGATTTGGAAACCAGGGAAGGGGGAGGTCCCCGTTATCATTTGGAAACTCTGGGGCCCGAGATTTCACCGTGGGCCCTCAGGTGTGTCCCGTGGCCACTGATGATCGTGATTCCTCGAGTTTTCGTGCCCGAATACTCTTGCGCGCGGCATCCTTTCCTACCGAGGTCACGCGCCGTCGTCGTCCCCTCGTTGTTCCAGCTTCTTCCCTTTGTAATCGCGTGTCTGGCCTGTCCTCAGTCTAGGACAAAAGGTGCGGAAGGTCGGTGGAGGGGAGAAAAAAAGGGGAACCTAAGACTGCTGGCATTGTCTACGCGAAAAATATCCCGCGAACTAATTTTCTAGGACCGTTTCGCTACTCGATGAGATTCCATCAGGTATGGGGATCGTTCTGTATGCGTGTGAGATAGAGTTTTGTTGAAGGTACAGGCAGAGCAGAAGAAAGGGAGAGTAAGAATTTTGGAACTGAATGTGTTGACTTTGGGCAGTTTCAAAGTTTCTTGTGTTTTAGACGTAAAATTTCGTCTACCAGATGCAATCTGTTTGTTTCCCATGTATAAAGCTGCGTCTACACTATGTAACAAAACAGTGTCATTTAACAAATTGTTATATAAATTTGTCGTCTATCATGTTTTTATAACTTGTTGCGGAAATACACCTTTTGACAAGTTTGTAACAAGTTCGTACAAAATTTCGCATCTCGTTATTAATAATGGCATCACACTTGATGGAAAACATATAACTTTCTATATATATATATGACACGAAAAATGTTATATCACATCATGTTATATAGCATCTCTTTCTGTTTATCTAACAAGTTTTATTACTTTGCTATATAACATGTTATATTATATAGTGTAGACGCAGCTTAGGACAGTGTTTCTTTCTAAACTTTAGAAATGAATGTGTTCAAGAATTTAACAAATTTTCCAAAATCCTTCGACATACGTTTATATATCACCGAAGACTACAATGTCTGCAACTTCCACCGAAATCCGAATTACTCCAAAAAGTGTCCGATTTCGCGTGGGATGGCCCTATATCAAGATCTGGTTCCACGACCAAGTCCACTTTTCCTGGTGGCTCTGTATTCTCCACTTCCTCCGTCTTCTTGTAGGTACATAAAACCACGAGGGGCCCGGTCTCGACAATAGGAAAACTTTTTCACACCGGGCGGGGGTGGGAGTGACTGCGCCACAGTAGGGGAGGAAGAAGAATCGCGGCGCTGATTGCGGTCTCGCCGGAAGTTGTCCAGTTTTTCCCCGTGGGCCGGGGTTCGGAGAGAGGGGAAACAGTGGTGGCAATTCCGTAGCGACGATATTTCGGTCTTGGGGGGCAAGTTCGCGGACGTGTTAACTTTGTTTATCTATAAAGTGCTCTTGGGGACCGGTGATTAAGTCACGGAAAAGTCCTGGTGTCCGAGAACAGAAGGAAAGAGGGCCAAGCAAGAGGGCTGAGGGATCCAGCCTCCATATTTCAAAACGGGCCGCGATGTAAAGCGGGGACCCGTGCAAGTTCCTTGGTCTTATCGGAGAGGAGAGAACCGCGGGCACGAGAGATACTTCTAATGAAATTTTCGCGGGGAGCAGGGAGAATGGGAGGGCGAAGTAAGTTTTAAAAGTGCAAAAGTGTCCGGCGGACAAAGGAGAAGCCAGCAACGAAGGGGTTGGGGGGCGGACGAGATTTAGGAGGATCATAAATCGAGCCGACGCGTCCTCCTGCCCGCGGAGAATCTCTCGAGATTAGAGAGTCACTCTCACTCTCTCTCTGGCGACCTTTTCTGCCTTTTCTACTCTCGAATCTGCCTGACGAATTATCTGAACAACCACTACGCTCGGGAACCAACCGAAACTCTGAACAACTCTTTCGCGCTTGAATCGCGGCTAGCACAGAAATTTCGTGGACGTACTCGAAGATCGGAGGTCTGGATCTTGGATCTATTCGGCGTGAATGGGAATGAGATTTTACCTGTTAATCTTTGGATGACTGAAGCATGATGCTTACGAGATTAGTATGAAGGGGGACAGATGAAATTATTCGTCTTTTCGGTAGAATAAATTTCCCCTAGATTCTAAATTATTTTATTATCGTTAATATTAAAATGAACATTATTACCTACTGTTATTTTTAGCACAGTTCATTTGAATTTACTCGCAGCTATCCTAACGGGATATAACTGTTTTCCTTATGAAACAATGTTCTCGATTTCGTAAGAGTTAATCTTCATGAAGTTTCTATTACCCGAATTATCAGAGTCTTAAATACATTCGGGAAGCCGAGTGAGCCTACAGCCAAGCTTCTTCGATCTCCCGATGTTAATCCTGAGGATTTGGAGGCACTTGACGCCTCTATCCGTGCCATGAAAATCAACCGCATTAAAATAAAATGGTTCCGAAGAATTCTTCAGCTGTGTCTATACTATTTAGTAAAACTATACTATTTAGTACTCAGCTTAGATCAATCTACTGCTAGCTGTTTGATGGAAAATTGTTTTGGATAAGATAACATGATTCAAAGGAAGCTTTAAAATAATTGTACCAAATTTTTTGTCGGCCCTTTTTTCCCACAGTTTTTAGGGTCACCTTCAGTTTTTTTTATAAATAAACCTAGAATTTGTTCTTCAAAAAAAAATTGGTACAATCATCTTCAGCTTTCTTTGAATCATGTTATATTATCCAAAACAATTTTCCATCAAACAGCTAACAGTAGAATGATCAAAGCGATCACGTTTTGTGGTCCACCCTATATATCATGCTATATAGTCTAGACGCAGCTTTACTTAACACCTGATACTGTCAATTCCACTCCGAGAGTCTACAGAATTTTGCCAATCGTTCACCTTCTGAATCATCTTCTAATAATTCCTCGTCATTAATTAATTTCCCCAAAACTTCCCAATATCAAATTCTGTCTAAATCTTCTATCTTTGTACTTTCTAAATACTTCTCCTATTTGGACCATTAGCGACCAACGAACGATCCCAATCAGTAAGTCAAAGTAAGATATACATTTGACTTTTCTTTCTCTTGAGATTCAACTTCAACAACCCATCTCCGTCCCTCCATCGTTGTTATTTTAAAATTACCGATTCTGTCCCGATAGGTACCAAAGGAACACCGGGTGTCCACGATCTCGACCCGCGTTCGATCGACAAGAACGCCCCCGTGAGCACGAGGAGCCGGCAGCATTTCGGTTTTTAATTGAAAGCAAAGTCTGTAGATTTTTAATTAAGAAAATTCAAGATCGACCCCGTTGGCCCGGCCCATCCATCCATCGAGCGGTACTGGGCTCTCCGCGGAGTCTCCTCAAACAATTTTATAATTGATTTCATTTTCATTTATTTTCACGCGAACCACCACCGCCGTCTCCATCTCCTTCTCCCCCCCAACCCTCTCTCTTTTTCTTCGACCCCGTCGCTCCTTCTATCTCTCGTCCCGTCTGGTGAAGACGGTGGCCCCTTTGCCGATCTCACGCCGCAATCAATTTAATGTTTTAATTAAGAGAGTATCCGTGAAAAATTAGATTTTAATCGGGTCGCCCCACACCTCCCCCTAACTGCTTATTCTCGAGCTGGTGTCTTTTAATAAATAACTTTGAATTGCCCGTTTGGGCCGAATAGAATCGAGAAGATCGAAAGTGGACGTCTAAACCGATTTTTTTTTTCTCCGTGTTCTTGGTCGATCGTGCCGTTTCGTAATGACATCGGTGTTTGGCTAAAGACCGCGGCTCCGATACCCTACTCTCGAGCCCTCCAAAAAATACACGACATTTCGCGTGCTATTTTCGAACCGTCGTACCAACCCGTGTTTCGTAACACCGCGATCGCGGATCGAAATCGCTGGGATTGGAAGATCTTTAGTGGGCTGCTTCGATTGCTTGGGATTAGATCTGACTTTTTGCAGGAAAGAATATTTCCTGTGTGTGTTTAAGGGGTCTGTTGTATGTGTTGTAGAATTATGTGTTGAGGATTTAAACGTCAGGAGTTGAACGAATATTTGGTTTAAATAAGGAATTTTGGGAGCTTCGTGTTTTTGACTAATAAGGGTTTTTAGAATTTTGTAATTTTTCAGAGTGTCGAGGTTATTAACAGTGGAGGGGTTGGTGGAATTGGAGCCTGATGATAAATATGATACTTATACAAACAGGCACACGACTATATAAAACTGATAAAATTTCAGTTTCTCGTTGATGCCTTAATCTTTTCAAAACTGACGTCTCGAGGTAACTTTTACAATGCCTGTTAGGATATATTCTACCAAATTCAATTATATATCTTTATAGATGAAAGATTCAAATATTTATCTCAATATCTTATTAGACGTTCAGCAGCCAAGGTGGAAAAATAGACTATCATCTAAAAACTCTTCTTGGATCATGTTTTATAGTAGCCAACAAATTTTTTGATCGAACAGCTAGCAGTAGAATGATCCAAGCTGATCACGTTTCATAGCCCACCCTGTATAATACCGTCTGCGATGACAAAAAAAAAGGAGTCTGTTGCAAAATATTGCACATTTAATCCAACCAAAGGGATCGTGGCTCGCCGTCCTGGCGATGTTTAAAGATAAATCTTATACGGCTGCGTGGAGAAAGGGTAGGGACAAAGGGGTGGGAGAGGGGTTGGGCGGGGATCAGAGTTCTCGGTATTGAGACGTAAAACGGCCGGCCGCGTAGACCGAAAAAGAAAAAGCTAGCCGCGAGTGAGAAGGTCCACCATTTTCCGATGCTATTCTAGAGTGTTATGCAACCGCCGGCCGGCCAATGCATTTGGCCGGGAGCGGAGGCTTTATGGCCGAGGCTTGCACGCGCAAAAATGTTTGTTTTAACTCGTCGTTCCCCCAGGCACCAACCCCCTTCCGCCCCTGGTCCCCCCGCCGTTGCGAGTCGCAGCCTTGAATTATTCGGAATCCGAGAATATTTTGTAAAATTAGATCTTCCGCTTTTCTAATCCGGCAACTACAATCTTGCAACCCCAGCGATCCATTGTTTTTCGTCGCGCGATACAATTTTCCGTTCGCGTGGTGGAAAACTTTGTTATACGTTGAACGAACTCCTGCATATTTTCCTGTGAAAATTTGGGGGTTCTTAGGTATTTGTGCCGGTGTGGGATTGAGGAAATGGTAATAGTCAATATGGAGGGAATGAAAGTTTGAATGTTTGTGGTTTGATGGAATGAAGATTTCATCCCCTGTGAATTTTTGTTCGTTTAGCTGTGTTTAAAAATTCTATTGTCGACGTGTATGTGATGAATTGTAATATATAATGCTAGAGATGTTACTTACATTTATGACTAGCTTTTTGTTTAATTAAATTGTAAAAAGAGAGTATATATATATTATATTATTAGATTTTTCACCGTTTATGCGAACACCTTTTCACCCCCTAGAAATGGAACTTCGAAAAATCCTGAAATTACTTTCCAGGCTATTGTATAAGTAGCATTTGGGACAAATAATTTACCCTTTTTTACCATTTTAAGCGTTGAAAGTTGTAATATAGACAAAAGTGCAAAAAAAAATATTTTTCCGTAATCGTTAAATAATTTGGCAATGAAGGGGTTTAAAGAATCTACCTATTCCCAGGCGAATTATTTATAAAAAAATGTGTTTATAAATATGTAAATATTTATAATTTTTGCGAAAATGGAATTCACCCTCTTCGACTGTTTCCTGAGAGGAACACCTTAGAACACTTATAGAAGAAGGGGTTCCTCGGGAATAAATTAATTTTTTCCGCGGTTTTCTCAACCCCTCTGCTCGATGAACGGTCACGCGGCTTCTCAGGGCGATTTCCATTTGTGAGTCGCGACTAAACCATCCCTTTTACGCTGCTAATGGAAGGACGTCTTAAAAAGTTGCCAGCGACGCGCCCCGGGGACGCGGAATTCAGCGCGAATCCTCCGTCGTATTCCCGACTGGAAACGTCGAAAAAGGAGCGTTCGAGATGGTGGTTCGAGGAGGCGTGGGGGTAGCCCAGTACCCTCGTCCCACTGCGTATTTTTCACCCTCCATTTTTACGCCATCTTTTCCCGCCTGCACGGTCCACCCCCTCCCTTCCCGTCACTCCTGTCACCCCTACCACCCCTTGGGGCCTTTGTGCTTTTCTCTGTCGGGCGGTTCTTGCCGTTTCCCTCGAGTGTCGTCGCGTCACGGAGAAAGAATTCCCTTTTGATTGTACTATATTAAATCAATAACGCTCGGTTGAATCAACTTGGAACTAAGTTTTCTTTCTTTTTTGTTCGTAAGGTTATGACTGGATTAAATTTTTCTGGAGGGTTTGCTTTAAATTATGTTTGTTTAACTTGAAATTTTTCTTTTCTTCTTTTGGGTCTATAATAGGGTTGTCAATCTGTAGATGATGCAGTGGTTAATATGTATATTAGTATTGTTGTTCTTGTTACTGTTAGATGTTTCGGTATATTTGGGTGTTTCGTTCGAAGAAAGAAGTTTGAGGGATGAAATTGGCCGCCATTCGATCGAGGTTAGAAGTACTCTGACGAGTCTGTTATTCGGAACTTTTATAGGTAATTCGGTGATAAAACGGGAGAAGAAGTTTTTGTCGTCTTGAAAAAGGGAACAGCGGGGAGATCCAATTTCCGGGCGATGATTGGGCCCGATTCAATCGGTCGTTACGATAATAGAATTCTTTGGGAAGGTTTTTCCGTTCTTTTGCAGTAAATCGGAGAGCCCCATTGTTTTTCGCGGATCGATACGTGCCGTGAAGCATCTCGTTTTGTCGGATGTTCCTTTGGTTAATCGTGAAACAAGCGTAGACCTCCACTTTTTTATGAAACGAGAATTGAACCTTTTTTGAATATGGACAAGTTCAGTATATATGCTTCTAAATATCCTTTTTCTCTTTATTAGTGTTCTATTGACCTTGAAGTTGTTCTGGTAGCAATAATTTACTTTTTGAAATGGTAAAATGTTGAGACCAGACAGAAGTAAGTACATAACTTCCAGTTTTCCCTTTCAAAATTCAGTTCTGTTGACGATCACCTAGCCTTCTGGTTTGTTCGTAAATTTTTATATCATACATTCAAGACAATTTTCGTCGATATTTCGAATATATAGATTCTTAATATTATTAACAGGAAATCTCAGTTGAAATACGCACCATAAGATGAAAGATAACAAACCGCCCAAAGTGTGTCAGAACTCCCAGAATGAATTACCATTCAATTTCATTATCTTATTATGGTTACTCAATCATTATTAATTAAATTTACAACTCAACCCAATACATTCTCACCGTTCCAAGGAAGAAGAATAACGACGTTTATTCAAATCAAAGAAAATTCCGGTCGTTCGGAAGACGCACCAATTAACTCCACCCCCTTTTGCTGAATTTAAAAGACGGTCCACAATTTTTTTTACTCTCCCCTGTCAAAATATTTCATCCCCCGTTTCTCGCACCCCCTTGAGATTTTTAACGTCTCGCGAACCCTTTAACGTCTCTCCCGTTTCCCTCTCCCGTCTATCTACGGGGAAAAGGAAACGCAAGGGTTGCAACCCTTGCGGGACCCCGGGCCTTCGAACGGAAGAAAAGAAATTAGCGAAATTAAACGAGCCGCTGCAGTGCCTCGCGTTTTTCAGATCGAGGGGCGGCTACCCACCCTTCCACCCCCGTCGACGTTTTCACGGAAAACAACGGTGTTTGCGATTAATTATTCGCACGAGGCGAAAACGATTGGCACGATGCGCAGGGGTGGGGGGTGAGCTCGACGTGCTTTGAAACGTTCGAATTCTTCGCCTCTAATTGAGATTATTGCGTTTCGACTGACTTCCTATTGCGATATCAATCGAACGATGTTTTGTAGAAAATTATTAAATATAGAGGGTGTTAACCCCTTATTGTATGGAATTTTAATTTTATAAATAGTCAAGAGTAGACTGCAGATTTTTATGGAAAATGATATTTTCTAAAGCAATTCATACAGAGAAGAGCAAACGTAGGAATTTCTTTCTTTTCTTAAGTATCATATTCGGTTCCGAATGAAACTTATTGGATCTGATGAAAGTTTTGTCCTTTATTGTATTTTACAAATCCCTGTAGGCTATAAATGCATAAGATCCGCCATTTAGTCATGAGAATCAGTGACGTGAATTCTAATATTTCAATTATAAGCATCTTATTCAGTTAAGAATAAAACAAAAAACTCGTTGCATCCGACGATACTTTTGTCTTTTATTGTATTTCACAGAGCTCTGAAGTCTATAAATGCATCCAATCCGCAGTCTAATAATAAACGAAGCTAAACAGCAGTGTTTCCTCTGTTAACGATTTTGATACGTGGAAAGTGAAATAATGACACTGTTAACCCTTTGAGAGCGTACTCACCTCGGGCATGGATGCCGAGATTGTCAGAAGTAATTAACGACTTTCATTGCCTACGGAGTATTAATGTATAAACTGCAATTTTTTTTAAATGGCAATGCATTTTTCCTTACAACCGCAGATATAGCTGTGCCGCCGTTAACGAGTCGCGTTCGGTAAATATTTGTCCGCGTGAAACTACGGAACAGCGATAAAACGACGAGCTAGTGTACAGTGGAAGTAGAAACAAAAAATAGCAGGCAAAATATGATGGTGAGGATAAAAAAAAAAAAAAAAAAGTAAAAATGGTCGCGGTAGGAACGTTGAATATTTCGGATCCACGTCTGGCCGCGTACATATTCGTTAAAACCTTGCTCGCGCAAAAGCAGCCGTGGCACTCATGCGTGTATACGTGCATATACATCTATATATATATGTGGCAATGGAATTAATCTGTCGATGCGTACCGTGCACCCATTTAATATCCATCACGTGTTCATCACTGGCAGAAGCGAATCCGTGGGCCCTGGTTCTCGCACCGCACTCCCTTTTTCTTCCTTTTTTTTTTTTCTATTCTTCTCTCTCCAACACACTCACGCTCCACCCTCTCTCACTACTCGCGGGCACTTCCTTCGCCGGTGTCGTTCCGTTTTCCTCTCCATCGAAGGAGTGGGGGAGGGGTGAGATCGCGTGCACGCGTAAAAACACTCTGAAAAGGGGGGCGAGGGGCGGTTTGGTAGCGCTGTTTGTCCGCGCGCGGCTACCCGAGCGCGAAACGAATTTTGTTATTTTTTTTCTTTATTTCACGCGACTAAACACCACGATGACACCAGGAGCCCGATCAGGAATTTTGAGCGAAGCATCTTAATGCGCCGCGCGCCCGTCGAAAACTGACCCCGCAGCTGGCCGCCTTAAAAAAGGGGGGTGGACCGTGGCTGGGCCGGCCAGGGGAAGGAGGGGGGAGACGCAGCCCAGTGATGCCCCGTGTCCAGAAGTGGTAGGGTGGGGGGAGGCGGCGAAAAGGGAGAGAAAGAGCGAGAGTATCCGAAGCTGGCCCAAGGATTATTCATTCCCGTTCCTTGTCCTGTTCTTCTTCTTTTCTTTTCTTGCGAGATCTTTACCCTCTGTTGCGATCGAGATCGCAACCCCCTGTGGACAGCATTATCTTCGTCTACCTCGAAGTGACGTGCACACTCGGGAGGCGCTACTGCCGCCGCCGGGCTCTCTCTCTCGGACCTGTTTAAGGGTTTAATTCGAGGGTCGCTTTTCGGATAGGGGGAGGGGGGACACGTTGCAGGGGAGAATACGCGCCGCGTGAATTGCGACATTGTCGCGTTTCCAGCCAGGTAAATTTAATCGTAACGTCTGCTCGCTAGCTCGTTCGTATCCCTGAGCTTTCGGAATACGTACTGAGGCTTTTTTCGTTGCGTTGGCGATACGATTATGGGTTTCTGGGAATTTATTCGGATTTCTGACGGATTTGGGAGGGTTTTTTTGGTAAGGGAAAATGCGTTTTAGGAATTATTGGTAGACTGATGCGGTATCAGTGGGAACTGAAATGGTTTTCGTGTTTGATGAAGGGGTTGTTCGTTTACGCTGTGATATCGTGGTATAATTTTGAAATAGACGAATGCATTAGGGTGCGTTTGTGAACATTTGAAACATGAAAATTGAATCTTTTAATAAGTGTACTTTTTTGTGACAAATGTATTTCAATTTGAAAGATTGGAAAAAGTGTAATTTAGTTAAACGAAGAAGAGAAAATATAGATTTTACGAATATTAACCAGTAAATGAACACTTTTAACCAATGGCACGAAAATTGTTTGAATCTGAAACAAGGAATAGAAAAGGATCAGTATTTAATCATTTGCTTATTTTAATAATTTTATTTACTCGTTTTTATATGTAATGTTCATTTACTGGTGCATCCAGTATAAGAAAGAAAGGAGTATTTGTTACAATAGAATTGGTACTTCTAATCCTCGAGTGCATGATTTTTCAAACTACAATAAAACATTTAGAAATTGCTAATTTATGTGTCCTAAAACTGTAAAAAAATATTGAAAGATATCCATCTTATTTTTTTCTTTATTGTTCCACTTGAAAAGAGCGTTTCTTCTCAAATGGCTATACCACACATAGAACGTACAGACAAATCGCTAACAAATTATCGTGAGAATTTTCGAAACAGTTATTATTTCTGTTTGGATACAGCACAACTCCATGGTTTTTGTATTTTCTGCAGGTAAAGGCCACGCGTGTTGATAATTCACATTTCTGTTTTTGAATCTTCGCTTGTAGACCAATGTCCAGTCTGGTCCTTCTCTCTTTTGCTTTGCGAGAGTTTATACGTCGACAGATGCTTCATCTATTCATATATGCCGACACTTTATACCATGGTGGTATAATTTGAATACACCATGCAGTAAGTGTCCATGTGTCAGTTACATTAGGCATCGTAGTTACGTTGCGAAATGGCAACATTATGCATTTAAGGGTTAAGTGGTGACGGGTTAATTATTCTCGTCCTCCGTCCAAAACGTTTGTAATCACTTATCAATAAATAATCTAGTACCGTAGACTTTCTCCCAATGAAAAGTTTTCATTTGTATAATAAATCTGTTCATTGAAATTATTCAATTCTCCCATGAACATTACAATAACGACCATTCAGGATTAATCCTATCGACAAACCGAATTAAAATTCGTTCTGCAACTTCAGGAATCGAATTTCAGCCTGCACGCATCTATTTCCTTCGATTCAGAACTAGACGATCTCAGGATGAACATGGATCGATCGTAGGATTCGGAACAATTATCACTTTGCAAGCGGAAGGGTTTTTCTGTTTGCAAATATACAACTTCAGATGTTCTAAAAATATTTAGAAATGACTAGTTAACTTTTATTTGTCAAACTTTACATATAAGAAAAACGATTATCCCTATTTCTTAGTATTCTAGTTCTCGTTTACGAAAGACGTACTACAGACTCCTCTCGATTATCGTCCCGACCTCGAATCCGCGCCGGGACAATAATCATATAGGGAGAAATGCTTCAGACCTTCATAAATTCGTTTTTTAGCTACAAAGCACGTCCTTGACAAGTTCCACGGCCTTCCTCCCAGTGGTGGGGATAACGCCTGGACAATAATCGTGTAGAACAAGTCAGACAATAATCGAGAGGCGTCTGTACTATCTCAACCGTTCTCAGCTTTCAATTTTAAAAAGATATAATACTACATGAATCGTTCTCAACTTTCATGTTTTAAAAGACGTACTACTACGTCATCCGACATAAAAATGTTAAACAAACAAGGTCGAACCGAAGGTGCAACCAATCGTTTTTCTGGCCCTCGTGATTCCATTCAAATTTTTTTTTATTCAATAACGCACGATACATAGGCTCTGACGTTTTGTTTATTCATACGCGTCGGCACTCGGCCGTCACTTGGCCTCTTCCACCCCCCACCCCCGACTAAATTCGCGATACACTTTATTTATCCATTATTATTTATCGTCGAGCGAAATTCCGTGCATTGTTTTCCAAAACACTGCAACTAATCACCCGAGCGACGCTGTACAACACCCCCTCTCTCTCCAACCCCACTTTTTCCGTGCGGGGTTTACCACCCCTCTCACCCTCCTTTCGCCACCATTTCGATCGATCGTCTCTGCAAAAGCATGGCGCGTTCGTGTCTCGATCCTCGATACGTACGTACACATTTCCATGCCGTTTCGATCGTTTAAATTTGTTTTTCAATTTTGTTCTCATTTTTTTCCACGATCAGAGGGGTTGAAAGGCGAGAGAGGGGGCGGCGATGTGAACGGAAGCGTGTACGGTGTTTACGCGCGATCAGAGCGAAGCAACGTAGGGCAAAAGCGGGCGAAACGGCACGCGGCGATTGGAAGAGGAAGAGAAACGTGAAGCATTTCGAGTCTGGTCCGGTACCCCAGCCATTTTCCTCCAATCCGCGTGCTTTCGGTTTTGTTAGTTTTGCGGCTAAAGCGTGATAGACCGTGTCAGAGTTTCTGCAAGCAAGGAATATTAATAGTTGTTAGATTCCAGCGCGAAAAGACGCGTTCGGTCGAACGGATCTCGTCCACGATCGAGAAAATCGTTTCCCATAACACTGAAGCCTCTACCCTGGTCAAGTGATCGTTTTTAAACTTTTCATAAAAAATATTGTGGATTTATTGTTATCCTTTTTCGTCACTTGACTTCACGACTAATAATGTACAGTGACTCATAAATTTGTTCATGGAAGACTGTAATATTGATTTAAGCAAATTACATACCGAACCGTAAATTTTAATTTAAAATTCAGGAGAATTTATTGTAGATGAACGGTGGAATTGAATGTGACGCGAATAAATAAATAAGAATCTTGTGAACACTTTTTATGCTTACTTGATCTGTTAAAAGTGTGTGAACAAATCTGTGAGTCATTGTAGGTAGATATAATTAATTTTTCAATATCTGTATCCCTTCTTACTCCGTGTTTCTCGAGAAGCATATGTACCGATGATTATAAAAGTGATCTATGTCAATTAAATATTCTACAAAAATGCTTCCATATTATTGTGACGTAAATCGATGTAACACGTCATAAGTGATACGTTCAGTTTTGAAACATTTTTTATTTAGACCACTTTTATAGTCACTGACACATATGTATGTAGCCTAACCTTATCTACAGTGAAAAATTTATGTCCTTTCATAACGTTATCTGCTCTGAAGTCGTAATTCTAAAGCTCGACAGCTATAATTGTTTATTACGCGGATGCACAGATTGTGTAAGATGCAATAATCGGCGCGAAAATGTACAGCAATTGATACAATTATGTGGTATGAGAAACATTTTACGAGAGGATATTCGGTTGGAAGGTATGAAAGGTAATCCAAGTGTCGCATGACTTTGGACAAAAGAGGCTAAGTGATCATTTAAGTTTAATTTCAAGTTATTCTTTTGTTTATTATCGTGCCCGTACTGAATTGACTATTGCCTGCATTCAACTGCAAAAAATTATAAATTTTAACTGTTTAAAAACTGATCTCATTTGACCGGTTCGATGGAAATATGTAATCTACAGGATGGACAACGAAATGTGATCAGCTTAGATGTTTCTACTGCTAGCTGTTGGATCGAAAATTTGTTTGCATGCTTAATCATTGGTGCAGACGTCATAAATAGAACTAAGCAGTCGTTTTATTTCATTTTGATAACGTGTACTCGTATTCTTAATTATTCTTAAACTGTGTCGAGTAACAAAAGCAGCGTAAATGCTGTAAAACTGAAATAAATTCTAATAAAATGACAGATTTAAACAGCCCTCGTACATATACTGCAGCATATTTCTTTTTCTCAAGTAACATTTTTTCATTGTATGTTTTCTTTTCTTCGTCTTAAAATATTCTAAAATGTGTTAAAAGTACGAATACGTTTTACCAAAATGAAAATTTAAATAACAAATGCAAATGCAATGAGTCTGCTCGTCGATAAACCAAAAAATGCCACCTTTCGACGACGAGTATACTCGACCCAAACATCGAAATGATTAAAGCTCTCGACTCATGTTACACAAGTCAACAAATTATTCGATCGAACATCCAGCAGTAGAATAATCCAAGCTGCTCACGTTTCGCGGTCCACCCTGTATAAAGACCGATCTCACATGACCGGTTCGATACAAATAAATAATATCCAAATCGTTAAATTTTCGTGTCATCGATCGTGGACGATCCCCTCGCCGACTCTGCGCGAAGCAATTAAAAACTCTATCTCACAATTTCTTTCTTTTTTTTTTACCTGAACACTGTCCGATCTCTATTAGCCTCTCCTTATCTTCCTGTTCCTCGTGCCGATTCTCCTCCCCGTCACCATCCTCTTCCGCTTCGTACCGGCCGTCTTTCCAGTTCATCCGACACTTCCGTTTCGCGGGCAAAATCGATCGATTTCACGCGTGCCCGTCTCCACTCGCGCACTACCCGTTGTCGATCGATCGATCGGATCGATCGATCGATCCCCCGTTGAACAAAAACCGCCAATAGTCGAACGGGGGAGGGAAGGAAAGGGGGGAGGGGCGAACCGGGTGGTGTGGCTTGACGGTATCTGGCACCACGCGCGGGCCACTACTCGTCTTATCGACGCGAGTCGCGCGGAACAATCGCGCTCTGGACCGCCGCGCGCCCCGAATCTTTCCACTTTCTCCCGCGGTGAATCGCAGCGCGCCGCTCTCAAAGATCTCTCCGCGGACGTGCACTGATCGTCCCGTGCATCACCGGGTCTTCGCTCGACTCTACGTCGAGGACGACACTATATGTATATATATATATGTATATGTATATATATGTGTTAATGGCGGGACACAGAAGACACTCTTGCCACCACGAATTCTCACGCGAAAAATTGCGACCTGCAATTAGGAAACCTCTGCACACTGGTGCGTTTTGCGATAAAAAAAAAAAATGCACCCAAGAACCTGCACCAGGAGGTTCTTTTATTTTCGACACGTTTCCTTTGGGATTCTCCTTCCCCGAGGCTCCCTTCGTCCCCTCGATTACTTCTTCGGCGAATTCTGCCCCACGATCACCTTGCCGTACGATCGATACCTACGACAATTTCCTGATTTCGATCCTCGAACCGCCGGTTCCTTTGTTCGCCTTAACCTCTCTGGTTTCGAAACTTCTTGCTTTCGTATGTTTCGCGGCGGGGACACGTTGTCACGATTCCGTTTCTTCCAGGGTTGTTGCACACCGGCCACCAGCCACCCAGGCCTCCGGGAGGTTCGCGACGACGTTACGATTTTCAGCGCACTGCAAATCCCGCGGCACCGCGTCTCCCGCAAGTGGGAGGGACTGGTTCGCACGTGACTGCTTGTGTGCTCGCTGCTCGGTGCGTCGTATTCTTTTCTTCCTACTTCGAAACGCCTGCTGCTCCCGCACATCCGTGGCGGGCTCCTCTCCGGCCCTTCTTCTTTCCTCCCCGCCTCCGCTGACGGTGGAGAAGTTTACAAGCAGGCGGGCGACTGTGGTCCACAACCACGCCGTCGAGTGGCGACTTTAGGCGCGGGACACGGTGTACCTTACCCCCGCCCTCCCCCCTTTGTCACGGTTGGTCGAAACGGGTTTAACCTTTGTCACTTCCTGCCCGGTGAACGACGACCGTGGATCATCGACGCGGTCCAATTCGACGAAGCACGGCGACCGGCTCCCCCACCCCCCGTAAGCTCTCACGCGGTACTCTCTCTCTCGTTCACTCTTCAGGGTCCCTGGACGATGACTCCTCACCTGTCCGTTGAATCGAAAACGATCCGCTTGAGGATCAACCCTCTGTAACGGGATGTATACCGATCAGATGGTGTCACTGTTGGGTCCACACGTGCATCTAGCTATCGAGATCCGTTCTTCTGGGGTGGAGAATTGAAACACAGAAAGACCAGGGCTTCGGAAGATATCCTCCAGTTACAGAGTAGAATCTTCTTCTAGTCCGTATGCACCGGATCGAACACCTTTAGGAAGATCGATTGATCGACCGTTTACCGGTTCGGGGCTATCCCGTAGCAGCCGGCTTCCACCACCTTCTTCTAGTCTGCTAGATCGATCCTCTCTTGCTAGTGTAATCCTCCTCCCACCTGGACCACCGGACGATTGTCTTTTGTCGATCGTTGAACGTCACTCGAGGGGGTCCCACGAGGTTTCCAGAATGGTGTTTGTGTAGGTGTGTGTGTGGTATTTCTCGCTGTCTCTCTGTTTTTCTCGCGGGGGGCCCAGCGTGCCTTCTCTTCACTTCGATATTTCTGCGATTTATTGCGGCGCGACTTAGAAATGCATCTAATGCGGTGCACGCCGCATAGAATGCATGCATGCACCTTGGCGGCGGGGAGGGCGAGCCACGGAGAGCCGAGAGGAGAACGAGGGCCGTGGCGAGTCGAGTTGAGTCGAGTCGCGGCGCAACGCGCGCACCGCGTCCGCGCATGCGCGGCTAAACCCGCGGCTACCCAGAGACCGTGTGTACTCTACTCGCGCGCGCGGCTAGGCGAGCTAGCGCGAGCTCTAGCGAATATGAGCGAGCGGTTCGGAACCGCCGCCACCGCCACCGCCGACACACAGGCCGCGAGGAGTATCTTCTCGCTACGTCATTCATTGGCGTGGAGAGTGAAAATCAGAGCTACGCTGGGGCGTTCGTGGCCCGAGAGCTCTACGTGCAACTGTACTGGGAACGGTGAACCCCTCCTGGACGACATTGTTAGTGTACGATGAGTTCGATTCGTCAGAGGAATGTCACCTGGTGGTGGGATTGAGGGTAGTTGAGTTTGAACGTTTTAGGAAGATCAGATCAGGATTCGTGAGATAAATCTGTCATTGAGGGAGGAAGACCATTTTTGCAGGGTTTTTGGTATCGATGATTGGAAGGAATGCAGATATTGGGTTTGATGATTTTGTTTGGGGGATTGTTACCTGATGGAATGGGGAAATTCCAGTTTAGGACTGACGAAGAGATGGCCAGGAGATTTATAACATCGACCTGTGATTAAAAAAGTCACGCACTTTTAGTAGAGCTTTTGAGATTTTGTAGGAAATGAAGGGATCAGATGGTTTCTGAGACATAAGGAACATACTTTATGAAATACTTCTGATATTGTAGCGAATAAACAGGACAATCCTCTTTCAAGCCATTTAATATTTTAGGGTATACATAGAATTTATACGTAGAACAATTTCATTTTATTTGAATCAATTTCAATTTCACAGCAACTGCATTTCCTCTGCGTTTGTCCAGTAATACTCTCCACAGCTTCGAAATAATTAAACAAGCAAAAGCACGTTCTCCGAACGAAATAAAACACTGAAATCGTTAAAACCAAGAAAATGCAACCAGCAGGCTGTTCGAATCGGTTCGTTCCGTTCGCGGGTTCGGCTAGTTCCAAATAGGGGGATCGTCCGGTGGGATCAACAAAAGCTCTGAAATATCTTTCCTCGGCCGCGGGAGAACTTCCTGCCTGGTAGCAGTTACCGGCGGTAAATTCTCGCGGAACGGCTGGCCGCGGCAGGCACACACGCGCTAGCTCGCTCGCGAGTTCCCTGCAACGGCGAGTGCATCGAGCGCGCGCTACCACAGTTTCGCGCCGCTGTGTTTGTGTGCGTGTCTGCTGCGTGTGTGGACATTCTGGCGTTTCCACGTCGAACCTAACCGCGTGGCCTATCCTAGAGCGGCCGAACGGGACGCCGAGCGGCGTGTGGAGAGAGGAGGGTCGCCGCGGAGCGCTCCGATCCACGTCCCGTTCCTTCTCTCGCGTTCTTCCCGCGGCGTTCCCCGACTAGTTCCCCCGCCCCCTCACTCCTCCCCCTCGCCCCACCCCCTATTACAGGCTTGTGGGTGGGAGGAGGCGAGCGTGTGCCCCCCGCTAGGTACGACACTGCATGATTTTTTGACGACCGATGAAAGTTACTCGCGAGATATTCTATTTTAAACTTTCGGCCGGCAGCCGCTCCGCGCTCGGCCACCACCGCCACCCCCACCACCACGGCCGAGACTTCCTACATCGCGATAATTCCTGAAAAGGAGGAAGCCATTTTGCGCGGCTACACGCTCATCGCGTGGGACAAACTGTACCGCACGCTCTCTCGCAAGACATTTTTTTTTTTCTTCGTATCTTGGTATGCATGGAGGTTTTTGTCGGATGCTATTTGGATGATTGGGTTTCGTAACGTTGGTTTGTTTTTCTGGGTTTTGCTTGCGATGGATATTTGAGAAACGTGGTTGTTGTTTGTTTTTGTTTGTGGTGCAGAGGTTTTGTGGAAGGCTTGGAGAATCGGGAGGATCACCTCTGATTATGGAAGTTCTGATGTTGTGGAGAATATTAGGTTTTTCGTTTGGAGTATCATGAGTTAGTTGATATAATCGATGGCTGTTTGAATATATCTTATTCTACTTTCATTCATTCATTGTTTCGAGACATCCTCGTCATTTTCCCGAGTAGAATATTCCGATAATTTTAGACAGCCCCGTTCTTCGTGGAATCCAAAAATTTTCCATTCACAGACTGTGCATTGGAAGGGAGATTCTATTCAAATTCCACCTGATACAATCATTTCCGCGTTCATCTCACCCCCTTCAGCTTGTATGTTACGTTTGACGTTATTAATTACGGGATCCTAGTATTCACAAAAACACCCACTCAACCTAAGCTCTTCATTCGTGA
The DNA here is from genome assembly GCF_001272555.1 of Dufourea novaeangliae. Lineage (NCBI taxonomy): Eukaryota > Metazoa > Arthropoda > Insecta > Hymenoptera > Halictidae > Dufourea > Dufourea novaeangliae. Next base: position 4,119,333 of record NW_015373910.1, on the reverse strand, counting down.
AATGGCCGCTGCCCAAACTTAAACCTGCTCAGATACTTATTCCCTCAATTATCATATCTTAAGAACCATGACAAAATTTATTTCCTTTAACACTTTATTGACCTAGGTGACTGACCTAATAGACTGTTACATTTCAGTGCCTATAGATAAGAAGTCTTAGATCAGGGTTAATGCAGACATTATTTACGTTATCCTATTAGAGTTCTTTTCTATTTTTCATGAATCTAATTTCCCACTATAACTGGACAGCTTAATAATACATAGTTCCTTGGCTGTTGATCGTTGGATCTAATAAACCTCTAACACCCTGCTATCGAATGACATATAGTACGTCTTTTCAAAAATAAAATCTGATAGCAGTAAACATAGCAGTACGTCATGCTTAAATAAGAACTATAATAGCAAAAATCGGGATAAATCTCTTTTCCTATATATAAATTTTGTCAAATAAAAGTTAGGCAGTAGTTTCTAAATATATTTAGAATACCCGAAGTTGTGTATTTGCAAGCACAAAAACCCGCCAGCAAAGTATCAAACACATCAACATGTCAAGTGACTACAATTCTGCCCGCGAGTGGGTCCACGCAGACCCCCCGAAAAGCTAAATAATCCCCCGTGTCTGCGAATCACGTTCCCTCTACAGCCGGCAATTTTTCATCGACGAAATAAATTCGCTGGAGCGTAGTGAAAATGGAAAACACCGCTGGGAAATGCCGTACGCGGGACAGAGTCGTTCGCAGAGCAGCCGGGCACGCACACACGCGCGCACCGATCATCCGTCCCTTTTTTTTTTTTGGCCCCCCCCCCGCCCCCCCCCCCCGCCGAGCCGTTCGCTCCCACCCCATTGGCCAGGCCGGCCACCCTGTTCCGGTCTCTCCGTTCGCGGCCGGACTCCTCGCCCTCCCCCGTTCGCCCCTCCTCCTCCACATTGCACCGCTTTTGTTTTCCTCTATTTTCCGGTTTTTCCGGGCTGTCCAGAGGCCGGCCACCGTAGCCGCCGCGCAACAAGTAGCAGATTATAAAAATCACTCGTCGCGCGCGGGCTCTCTCTCGCTGGGCGGCGTGTCGAGGAGGGGGGAAAGAGGGAGAGAAAAAAAAGCCAGGGAAAAAGAAGGAAAAGAAACAGGGGAAAAAAAGGGAGGAAAGAAGAGAGCTTGGCGAACGTGTACACACTGGGCTTGTCGGAGGGAACACGAGCGACCGCGAGAAAACGTTAGCTACCTAGGGAAGAGGTGAGGGAGTGAAAGCGATCGAACACGGGAGTAGCAAGACAGGGATGGGAGCTGACATCGAAAAAGAGAGTCGGACCGCCGAACGGGATGGCAGTATGCGTAGACCAGTGAAGAACGGGATGGAAGTATATCCAGTGAAAGAGATGTGGGAGGAAGGGAACGAGATAGAAAGAGCTTGAAAGAGCTAGAAAGTGAGGGAGCGATGGATCGAACGATGAGGGGGACGGGTTGGGAGGTGGCCTAGAGAGAAAGAGAGGGAATCGTGGGAGCGAGGGAGACGTGGTCGGTACACATTTACCTATACATATGTATGTCCTCCCGTCCCTCCCATACATCCCCTCGCTCTTTCTCTCTCACGATCCCAGCACCCGCCCCCTTTGCCCTCTCGTGCACTTCCCGGAGCATCCCTCTCTCTCTAGCACGCTCGCGGGCCGTGCGTGGCGATTTACATTAAACGCTAGTCCGTTGCCTCCTGCCGTTTCGCGGAGAGACGAACGTTACTGCGAGGGAGAAGGGAGGGGGCTTAAGCAGAGGGATACACACCATCGGGCAAAAGCGGGACAGAAGAAACAGCTTGATGGACAGGGGGAGGTTGTGAGAAAGAGAGGTTGCGAGTAAGTCTCTGTCCCTGTTGCGCGAGCGACGCGGACAGAGGAGAAAATCGTCCGAAAATACGCGGATACATACGGAACACGGAGAGAGAGCCGGTGTATATAATGCGCGACAAAAAAGATTTCTCGATCCCCGGGCTTCGATCGCGCGAACGCCCCCCTCCCTCTACCCCCAATCGTGCACACCTCTACGGGCGCCCCTGCCCACCACCGGGGCCGGACCGACGCGCGTCGGCCTCCGCGAGCCAGCCGAACGAGGCGTACGAGGGAGATTTCCCGGGCTTTTTGGGAAATTCATGGCGACGTATGCTCGATTCGATTCGTTCGTTCGCTGTGATTATTGTGTCGGTCGCGCCGTATATGTGATTAAAAGTAGTTTTTTTGGTAAATTATGTTAGGTGTACCGATAAATGGTTCGGTACGTTTTGTAAAATTCTATTGTGTGAAAAACGAAATGAAATGAAAACTGTAACAGGAATTAATGAAGGTTTTATTTGTTTCCGGGCATAATTAAATATACATAACAGAAGCATAATTAAATATTTATATTATTACGGTTCCACGACTGAAATAGTTTTCTTTTTCTACATTACGTTTAATGTGAGAAATGTCTGTCGAATCAGAGTAAGTTTTTCTCAGATGATTTTTTTCGTTGATGTGCAAATCTAACCAACTACTTTTTTTGGCATGTTCAGTACAAGAACACGACATGCCACAAGGTTATATTCGCAGTTAACTCGGCTATTGAGCTTATGGCTACTGCACTACGTGAATTAGCTTCTATTGGAATCGACCGTCAAAGAAGTCTAATCTATTCCAGCAGGTATTCGACTGGGTTACATATCCTCGGTATGGAATCGGCTCGGTCGAATCTGAAAGCGAGCTAACCTAGATTTAAGCTACGGGAAATGTTGATTCATCTTTTACGTTCGAAGACTCTCTTTCCAATACCTTCGAACATTTCGCGCCAAATAAATTTAGATTTACGTCGAATTTTTCAGTCTGAAATTATTAAATTTCTGAAAACTACCCTTATTAATAACACTGCGTCGATATTTCTCTTCTTTATTCATTTAATTCTTCCAAATTGTTTGAATCCGTCATCCACTTTTGGATCTGAAAAAAAGAAGAAACTTTTAATTGTGTATTCTAGATCTGTTAGTATATTGTATCCTTCAATCCCCAAAGCTGAAAATGGGTTTCCACCGAATGGAAGTACATTACTGTTCACTAGAGTTAGTACTTTTGTCTCACCAGCGAGAAATTTATGTCAATATTCATCCGAAATGTTTTTTTCTTCCGATTTAGCTACAGTATTTCTCAAACTGAAGGAAGTAGATTTCACCAGTTCCTAAAACGAACAGTCCGTTTAGTAATGTAACAAGTTTCCCAGCTTTTCACCTCACAATACATTTCCATGTATCTATAAAAAGAATAATTTCCAGAGAACTGTATCCGCAACCGAACTTAGAAATCATTTACACCCCCTTTTGTCTATTCCTTAAGAATTCGTATTCTTTAATCGTATTTCTAATACGTAGACTGCGGATTTTATGCATTTATAGATAGGTATCTGTGAACTGCAACGAAGGACAAAACATTCGTTAGATGCAACCATTTTTCTATTTCCTTTTGAGCCCAATAATATACTTAAAGGAACAATGAAATTCCTATTTTTATTTTTCTCTTTATGAACAACCTTCTGTAATGTGATTTTGCATAAAAATCCACAGTCTACTAATAACTCTATTTTTTACAAAGTTATATTGTTTAAACTTTTATTCCATCCACCGTTCGAAAATGCCATAAACGTTCCTTTCATCAACAAGAAAAAATCCCACCCATAAGTCTCGACATCGAAAGTTTATACACATCGACGATTTTTCCCGCCATTTTTTCGCCCTCCCCCACCCCCCGATTCTTTCTACCCCGAATCCACGCGGCAGAAAAAGGCACCACATTGGGGCCTAGTGTGACTCGCGTTTAAAAACGGGTATATACGTTATTAGCGAGATTGCAATTTCTACGTTGACCCTCGTCCTTTCTGATCTCGAGTCGATCGATTTTCCGTGCAGGGTCGTTGACCCTCCTTTCGCTCCCCTTCGCCACGCCACGCAAGAAGAAACGAAATGCCCACCTTTTGCCCCGGATAGACTGATCCACGCGTCCGAATGGACACTATTCCGCCATATTTATCGGTATATTAGGATACACTAGAACGTAGGCTAGTTATTTACTAGCCGAAAACGATCAATACTCACAATTCTGATGGGACACTCCGTATATGTATGCATGCACGCATTATCCAGCGGGAATGCTTTCCAACGGGGCAGAGTTGCGCGCGCGCTGGCGTTATTTACACAATGCGTTAAATAAATTTTCCACGCCGCTACTTCCTGCCCCTTGAAATATATCGAATTGAATATTTTCGTTGACGCCCGTCCCAACCCCCCGACCCAGCGGCCGCCCGTTCTCCACGCGCAATCCACCCCCTTCCACGTTCCGCACGCGGAATTTCGAATCCCGATCGGTCGCGAAAAATTAAACAAAAATCGAGTGCTGCCCACGCGGCTGGAATAGCCGCGATTCTCTCGTATTCTGCCGGAGGCAGGGAAAACGGGACACGATATATACCGTACCGTATCGCTATTAAATGATCAATTTGCGTACTCTGGTAAAACGGGCGGGCGAGTGCATCGAAAAGGATTGTTGGAAATTCTCTATGTAAGTACGTGCACACGATGTCCGGCGTGGAAAATCGTCGATCGTACGTTTTGTTCGGGGATGTCGCGATTCTTTTGGTGAATTTACGCACTGGGACGATCGTTTTATGAGTTACTTTGGGAATATTTATTTCAGGATTATGGTAATTGTGGGTGGAATTTTTGGCTGTGAATCGATGGTTGTTTGAGTGGGTTTCGATGGCTGGACGAAATACGGTTTGCTGTGAAATGGTCGTAGATGAAATGTTTATGTATTAATAGTGTTGTTTGAGTTGTCGAAAAGACAATTAAATGAAGGTTTGAATAATGTTTGGTAGTGTTTGTGGATTATTGATGGTAGGAATATCTATACAAAAATTATACGATACGGTGCCATATTGAATCTTCAGGCTCATAATATAAACTATAAATATGCTAAGTAAGTTAATGATTCCAAATGGAATCCTACGATCGGAAAGGGTTAAAAATTCCACGACAAGTACTCGCAGTTATTGGATTCCATGGAAGAATATTCAAGTACTCGTCATTCAGCGGTCTAATAATAAGTTTAAAAGTGAACATTTTCGTACAGATGGTTCTATTCGAACCTTCTTCGTACATCGATGGATCAGATTCCTACTGAAACTTTTACGCAACATTTCCGGTATACCCTTCACGAAATACCTTACAATGAATCCTGCTGTTATCCGAGCCAGCGATCCCATAAAACTTGAACTAATTTAGCCCCTCGTAGGCAAACTTATTTTTTTACACTCCAGGTCATTTATGTCCAAGCCTAATTTTTTTACTGTCTCAGTCTTTCGAAAAATCTGAACAAATTCTGGAATAATTATCAAAGTCTCTGATATATTATACGATCGTTCGTTAAGTAAAAATGTTTAAAACTCTTTTTCGATCAAAATAAAAATTGGAAGTAATGTCCGGGAATAATGGGAATTCACTTGGGTCGTCAGTGCATAAATCTGTACGCGAAATATCAATCCACGTCGCGGGCTCTTCAGACACGACGCGATTGCGAAACATTCTACGCCGAACCGAAGTTCTCCGTGTGCCGCACAGTGGTCCAGAATTTAAAATATAGCTGTTCAAACGAGTTTACACGAAATGAATAAAAACCACGCGAAGTGAAAATTTTTTAGGTTGGTAATCATAGTGGAATAGCTGACAGTTGAATACAATAGGTTTCCGAAACCATTTCACGGAGAAATAAAGTGTGGAAAAGTATTGTTTGAAATTTTCTTTGATTTTGTTACATGTATAGTGTTGAATATTAATCTTTAGGTACCTATTGTTTTTTCGGTTCCAACTATATGTTACTTGAAATATGGATTATTGTATTGCGAATGGTAACTAATATTTCTGTTATAGTGTTTATACTACCCTAAGTAGCAAAGAAATTGCCAAGAAAAGGCACCAAGTGCCCGTGTAAATTTTCATTATCCTTCATAGGTAACAATTCGTATCTATAAATAATTTACGTTCAGTAACTTTTCAGTATATAACACCAACCCTTATCAAAGTCTCTGAACCCTCTCGAATGAGAAAAAATATATAAGGAAATAATATATTTATTATAATATATTTATGATTCACTTAATGTTTAAACAATAATACTCATTAGTTCATGAATTATTATTAATTACCGTATTTATTGAAAATCCTGAACAGCTGAATATCAATTCTGTACAATTGTGTGCCAGCGGGACGGCAAAGCTTTTGCAAATCCTCTTTGTACATTCATACATACTTGTTTTCCTCGATCGCAGCTTCCTGGTCGTGTCGTGCAACATTGTTGCGCGTCTGCCAAAAATCGCACGACGGAAAAATCATCATCCCCCCACCCCCGAAATGTGTATGACTAACCGCGTGTACCGTTCAAAAATCGTAGCTGGCGTTCCACGGCAGAGCTTCGCAGCAATATTTTTCGTGGTCATACGGTAAGAATAAATTCGCGTCGATCGGCTGGCGGAGAACTTCGCGGCTTGCCAAGACCCGGAAAAAGGAGAGGCGGGTTTTCTAGAACGGCCAAAAATAGCGGGGTTGCGATCTTGTGAGAAAATAAAATGGCAGCGCTTGGTCGACCGGTGGCAGAAGAAGAAGAAGAAGAAGAAGAAGAAGAGACATGAGCAGTGCAGCGGCCGGACGGATGGAAGAAGAAGATGAAGAGGAATAAGAAAACAAATAAACAAACAATTAAAAAAAAATAAGGAGGAAGGCAAGGCTTCTAAAATTGGCGGGGACCAGGTTTGCCAATAACACCCTGGGTTCTTCTTGGAGTTACGAGGAGCAGGAGGAAACGTGTACATGCTCGTCGTCAGAATGGCACACGTTACTCCCAGTGAGACAGACGGGATCGGGAGGAAATAGCGGGGAATGCACCCGAAACCGCGTGGAGAACAACAGGAACATGGAAAGTGACGGCGGCGGGTGATGCGGCCGCCGAACGAACAAGCGAAACGCGTCCTATATTATTAGACTATCGATATTCTCGAGGCTTACGCAACACGGAGATCGCGGGTAATAAGCGCGAGGAACGGGACATACATACACATACACAGGTATACATGCACATACGGGGGCTGGTACGTATGGTTCAACCCCTTCGGTGCAACCGGGAATCGATGCAGTGGAATCGTTCGAGGGGTGAATTTTGAGGCGGTCGGAAAGAGGATGACGCGGTAGGGAAGGAAGAGCTCGATGATGGTGCTTCTGACGGGGATGGTTGGTACTGGGTGAATCGGGTGTCAGCGTGTAAAAAAAGGTTTGATGGAATAATCTTAATGTGCCGGGTGTCACGTTTAACCCTTTCAGTCTGAAAGTCTGAGTATGATAGGTAGAGAAAGAATATTTTCTGGTAGTTTTGTTGGTGTATATGTGACGTATAAATGATTCACAAGAATATTTTCACGTTTTTTTGAAGAGGTTAATGGGATTTTTCATTTATTGCCGTTTGGTAGGCTTTATTTTCATCACAGTTATGTACAATAATTTACTGTTTCTAGTTGTTATATGTAATGAAAGTCATTGTTTTTACCTTTGATTAGTAAATAATGGAATAGTTGAGAGAAATTAAGAATTCGTAAGATTTTATTCTAGTGTCAAATAAAGCAGATACAAGGGGGAGAATTATTCTGTGATAATTTCTAGACGAACATTTTCGAAGAAATGAAATCTTGAGGGTTTTAAAAGTATTGATAAGAAAAGTTGGTGGACTGCTATCATTTAGGAATAAATTCCGAAGCGCTCAATGGAAGAGGATAAAACAATAGGGAAAGGAAGGGAGTAAAATAATCGGAATACTTTTTCCTTTTATGAAACAGACAAAGTACAATAACATTTATCACACAGAGCATACAATACTCTACACACGACTTCTAAGACAATAGATACATCTAACACGGCTTGTCTAGTCCCCGTCTTATCCAATTATTGTCAGTCAGACGAACACTCGACAGAAATCCGGGACAAGCAGTGAATTTTATAATGCCTCGAGTGGAAGATATTACGCATACATCGTCTTCGAGTACTCTCGAGTTTCAAAAAATACCATAAAGATCATTCGAGAATACCATATCGCAAACGTTCGATCATCAATTTACAATTCGAAGCTTAGTTTCACAAATTACCAAAATAATGCAATTACAAAAGTGACAAAAACACATCGAACAAAATTGTTAAAACTGGTAAACTCTAGGAAAAGAAAAAAAATGGGACAAGAACCGAATATCTCGCAGTTCCTCCGTCATCGATATGCACGTAGGACCTCGCTGTCTTCTAAAAAGAGTTCAAGAGAGAGGGATGAAAGGCTGCACCATTGAGAAAGAACGAGAATAAGCCCGGGGAAGGGAGAGAAGGAGCCAACATTGGCGACCTTGATGAAAATAACCCGTCGAACTGACCATACCTTCTACGCGCGAAATTAAAAAGTCCGCTCGCCACGGAAATAAATTCTTTTCGCAGGATTTGGATTCTTCTTTTCCACGACTCCAATCAGAAATCAAACTTCGTATGTTTCTCCATCGAAAAGAAAACTAAAAATTTTCAATTAATCGTTTTCGACAATTTTGTGTCATTTTAAAGATAGATTTTTTGAAAGAATCACTTCACGATGCTTTTTTGATTTTGGAAACGTTCGAATGGACTTTCTCGAACGGGGAACAACGTGTATGTAGGAAAGAGGATTTCTCTTGAGAAAGGAACTCTGTTATAAGAACGTGGGTGGCTTGGGGGCAGGATCGAACAATCCTCTTAGATTGGACGAGATCCGCCGGCGATCCGGTTTTACCGACCCGACAGTTTCAAACGCCGGATCGAGGCGACCCGTGGCGCCTCCGCTACCAACTGATGATCGTCGAACTACCCGTTACCGCGCTGGTTCGTTTCTCGGCTATTGTTTCGTCTCGCGGGAATTATTCTCAATCGGCTGGCTTGATTAACGAATTAACTCTTTATATATTATGATAGTAGTTTGTGGTATCGGTTATGTTACAATAAAATACTGGCATGAACTAATACGTTTAGAAACTGGTTGGGATTTATAATTCAGGGGCCCAAATATCGCCACCCCTAAGGTTTTTTTTCTCTTTCTAAAATTATTCTACATTTTAGTCTGTTAAAAATTGTATAGTCACTTTGAGAACTTAATTACGAAATCCAATTACGAAAACCATACTTGAACAGTTTTTAGAACTGCAGTCGTTGGTCCGAAATTGAAATGCTCCGATATTTCTTTTCCGAGTTTTCGGATACCGCGAAATGGGCCCCGTTATAAAATCCCCGCCGTTGCGTGTTGTGTTTGCCCGGCCAATTGGTTTTTACTATCATCGGTCAACAGCCGGATGCGCGAGATTTTATATTTACCCGAACGTTTCGGGGGGTGGCGACTGAACACGCGTGCATCCGCGCAGATAAATCATCATCGTCTGCCGCTGGCGTGCCGTATATAAATATAAACACCGACCTGTCGTCACCGTTTTACCGTGGGTAGCAGCGAACGCTTGTTTTTTTTTGTTTCCTCTGGGATGGGTTACCTGTGTAAGGGTCAGGGGGTGAGAAAAACCGCAGACAAAAAAGGTCGATTAGATGCTACCCCTCTAAAAAAAGCTGGGTATATGTTTAGGGTTAGATCGTCACCCCTGTTTCCCGACCGTGATTTTTTGCCCACCTGTTCGAAAGAAATGTAGCTGGGGTGGTTCCCTTGGGGTGTGTGCTTCTAGGGTGATACACCTGTGAGGGTTCACGCTTTTTTCTTTGGGTGTGGGGACAAGATCCAACAGGGTAGTTCTTGCTCTTGTTTTTTTTTCTGTTCCCGATGGGTAGATTCGATGTACAGGGTTGTGTTCTGGATGTCAAGATGGGTGCAAACGTATGTATAATAATAAGCATGGATAGTGCAGGTAAACAATGTCTTGATTTTATTCACTTTTTATGTGGGGATTATTATTTCCTTTGGGGGCTGGGGTAAGGTCTGTGGGTACAGTGGAAAGCAATAGCTTGATGTATTTGTTCCTACACTTAACAATTCCAATCAATTTGCAGATAAATATCAGTATACATTGAATAATTCCTCCCATTATCTCTATTAAAATTTACAAAAATAGAACAAATCTTACATTCACATAATTCCCCAAGTGACTACTAAGATAACCCAGAAAAGTTTATCAGCTTAAACTTCCCTCTCCAAACATCTTCCCTCAAAATCGATACGCATGAGTAGAAGTAAACAAAAATGAGATCTCCGTGCACTTTTAAAATTCTCCACCTTTTCCAAGTGAAAAACTGTCTTCATCCACCAACCAAGGAAATCTTAAAAATTCCCAATTTTCCTCGAGCAATCGCCGGGATATAATGATGTTTCCAGACCCGTTCTCCAACGTCGTCTTGTTTCCAGGGCCGTGAAGGGGGATCGTCTTAACGTCCACTCGGCCCCGGACTGAAATTTCGAAATTACCCGGGGCAGCCCCGTTGTCGTGTCGGCGTACTTCGTAAATTAAATAACATTGCAATGGGTTAACGAAGTGTAGGGCTCCGTCGCTCGGACGCCTATCGGGACACCCAGACCCACCCTCTCGACCTCCGGTTCTTCCGCCATACGCCTCCTCGTCCCAACCCCTCCCTCCAGGCCCCCTCCTTGCCCCCCAAGCGATTTTAACCATCTAAGTGTCGCCCTCTTGTCCCCCCACCCTGCGGCCTATTTTACCCCACTTTCGCGTCTTTTCCCCTCTTTCGGTTAAGGCCGGCCATCCCACTCACCCTACCGCCTTCCGCGACTTATCCCCACCCCCTCGCGGGTCGTTCTCTCCCCCTCCCCCGCCGCCCCGGAAAAATAAGCCGCCGGACACCTTGCCGAGCCTCTACGGCGGCACCATTGGCTCTCCTTAAGCCGTGGCTAACTTGGATTTCAGCTTGTCTGCGGAAAATTCGTCGTACAAAATGGTATCTCTACTCGTTCAGTCTGGTTCTATAATTACGTTTCTTTTTTTGTTAATCGTAAGGGTGGTTATTTGTAGATCAATCGTAGATCATGTTTGTAATGTTTAATAATATTTGTATATTTATAAATGGGTTGTGAATCCTTTGGTATTTTTTTTTCAACTATATGGAAGTCCATAGGACAAACGAAAAATTTCGGTATACTGTAATGCGTAAAGATATATCGTCGTATTTACTATCAGCAGGTATAAAATGATCCCCGGGGATCATTTTATACAGATACATTGCAAAATGATCCTGAAGTATGCTTTCAATAAAAAATATAATTGATCAGGTAGCTAAATTTTATTTAAGCCAATGATAAGATAGACTAACTTACAAAAACTACTTTACTTTTGTTTAAATAACGAGTATTTGTATTTGATTGTTTTAGACAGCTATCCCCTACTTCATTACCGATGCATCAAAATGATCAAATCGGTCAAAAAACCGTGTCGTCATAACTGCCGGTAAACAGTCCCGTGCGCTCGATGGTCGAGTCCGAGGAAATCTGTACACGGCCTGGCGGACAAGCGATAAAGAAAACGGGGCAAACGGGACCCGGTGGTGTAGGAATCGAAATGCAAATGTCCCGAGGCCGGTCCCAGTGCCTTCACGGCATTAAATCACTCGCGCCCGTTTACCGGCCCGCTCGGCCTCGCTTGTTTATTTTTTAATTAAAGCCTTCCGCGGGCACAAGCTTCTCCCGTTCCGTACGGTGGCCCGGATTAAAAAAGGTCCCCCGGAGTTATTAAGCTAATAATGTGTCCCGTGGCGCCGCGGGTCCCGTTCGCCAGCAACAGGGAGGGAAAAAAAGCTCTCTGGACGGAGCAAGAGTGGAACGGGAAAAAAAGGTCCGGAGGGATCGCCGAGCGGAAAGGAGAAACCCTGAACCAGTTACGTGGAAGGAGGTGGAGGAGGATCGCGCGAAAAGGGGCTGAGGGCGCAAAAAATCACTTGGCCACGCGTACCTCTTTCATTGATTCCACTACGACCATCTACCCCATCCCACCAACGACCTTCGATTGCCACGGAAGTTTGTCGGGTGGGGAAAAAAGACGAGTCGGCTTTTAAAGCGAGCCACCACCCCCTCCCCCCTTTTACCCCACCGAGTGGCGACGCGCGGTCGTGTAGTTTACCGCGCGTACTAATGAACCACCCCCCACCCACTCTACTCTTCGGCCGCCCTCGGTTCGATTAGACCCACGGGGGAAAAAAGGTGAATGGGAAACCCGTCCGGTGTGGCTTTGGTTACCTGGATCGGCCAGTGAGGGTGGGGGAGGAGGTCTTGTTTGGGTTTTATTCGGTGAATGGCGATTAAACAGGGAGTTTCGACGAGAGTACGGTGGAGTATGGTTCACGTGTGAAGAGTGATTAGATGATTCACGTGAGAGCTGATTAGTTGGTGAGTGATTGCAGGGAAGTTTTATAGATTGAGAAAAATTAATCGGGTTTTTGTGGAGAATTTGTGGATTAGCGTGTGGGACCGGGGAAGTCGTGATTGATGGGAATAGTAATTGATTATTCTGATACGGTATAACGAAAGTTACGACATCAATGCATATACAAATAGTTTGTAATAAGTAGACTGCGGATTTTTGTGCAAGATAAAATTTTCTAAAGTAATTTGTAAAGACAGGAGCAAATGTAGGAATTTAGTTTTCCTCTTAAGCGTCTTATTGGGTTCAAAATAAAATAGATAACTCGTTTGATCCAATGAAAGTTCTGTCTTTTATTCACAGAGCCTTATAGGTTATAAATGCATAGAATCTGCAGTAATAAATTTGTAGTACATTACTTTTATGAAATATTTGTCGAATAATAGTTTTCTGTTTTTTTTAATTATCTGACCTCGCAATGTACCTTTTATCGGTTGTCTATAGGGTAATGTCCCAGTTATTGTCGGTGTCCCTATACTGCCACTTTATTTATTTTACTTAACAAAAACGTAACGTGTAAAGAATTGTGTACAAAAAATTTCATTACGAAATCGGAACTCTGATTTACGTAAAAACAAAGAAATATATGTACTTGTATATACCTAGTATTCAGAAATTAATGATGAAGCATGAAAGTGCAATTTGAGCGTTAAAAACGCGACTACGTAAGTAGGAAGTGATGGCGAAATCATACTAAAGAAAGAGCCCTAATTTTACTGTTCAATCGATACCTACCGTACGAAAGCAATTGTTACACTACACACGAATTACTTAACTTTTGCTCGAAAGAATACGAATTGCTCGCAGATTTTAATTAATTATTACTTACTTCTTCATAAGTAATGTATAAAACTACTTTCTTTTAATGAAAGAGATATTTAGATAACATTATGCTCGAAACTGGGACGATTTTTAGATTAAACAACACGTAAAATGAATAAATGATGTTCGTCACGTTTATCGATCTAACGAAAGTGTTAAATTTCTTTCTATTAAAATGCTGTTATCCATTGAATAGCGGGCTGTACCATTTAGTGCGGAACTACTGAACTAATTTAAATAATTTTTGGTACACCTAATTCAATGTTTAACTTTTGACATTAAATAAAAAATATAACTACTGAGTAGAAAACGGAACGTGATTAGAACTAGGAAATTGACCTTATACCTGTATATCCACAAACAAATAAAAAACGTATAACACAAAATATCTGAAATCCGTCATTTTGACGAGTCCACTACATTCTTAACCAAACACACCACCTATCGAAAAGCTCTGCATCCAACGTATGTATATAAAACAGTTCGCTCTACCCCAACCCTAATAGACCCTAAAAAAAAAGATGGAAATAAAACAATGGTGTCCCTTTTCGTAGGGAAATTGACGTGTAGACGTTACCGGGAGACGGAGCGATGGCCAGGAAAAGAAGATGGAACGGGTAGGTGGGGGAGGCGTCGGAGGGTGAAGCGGCTGCAAAGAATGGCTGGAGGCTGTGGAAGGATGGAAGGAAGGAAGGTCCGCTCGGCTCACCCCCTTTAGAACCGTCCCCCCTCGCCCCAACACCCTCCTCCCAACCCCCTTTTCCTCATCCACCCCCGCGCCACCTCCTGCGGGCACCCTCCTGCCTCTTCCTGGCCGTCATCTCCTGGGCGATTTTCCACGGCACCTAAGAGAAGGGGCCAATGAGACGCTGGGCGTCGGTATTGATCCGAGGCGTCGTCCAGGAGACGCCCGCTCCAAGACGCCCGGCTTGCCCGGCGTGGCGCGTACTCCGTGAGAGCGGCACCGCAGTTCCAGATAAAAGGACGAAAGCCGGTTCCTAGAGACGAACCGCGGTCGCGCGTGGACCCACCACCCGGTTTTTCCTCCTTTCCCCCCCCCCCCCCCACCCCTATGCGTTCTGTAGAACTTTCATGAAACCTTCTAGGATTTATGCCGGACCCGCCGTACCACGTTTCGTACTCGGTATAGGTACGCTCGGACGCGGTCCAAATCGACGGGGTGTAGCGGAACGTTGTTCTTCTTGAGTGACCTCTCGGTTGACGAACTCTTAGAAAATTTGTTGGAGGGAATTTTCTAGTGTCGAAGCTAAGGTAAATCGTTGGAATATGTTCGGTTGAATCTTGTAATAGTACACCTTGTGGGAGGACCCTTATGATTTCTTTTGACGAATTCGGACGATGGAGTTATTTTATTTGTATTAGTTTTTCTAGACCTCTCGGTTGACGAACTCTTACAAAATTTGTTGGAGGGAATTTTCTAGTGTCGAAGCTAAGGTAAATCGTTGGAATATCTTCGGTTGAATCTTGTTATAGTACACCTTGCGGGAGGACCCTTATGATTTCTTTTGACGAATTCGGACGATGGAGTTATTTTATTTGTATTAGTGTTTCTAGACCCCTCGGTTGACGAACTCTTCCAAAATTTGTTGGAGGGAATTTTCTAGTGTCGAAGCTAAGGTAAATCGTTGGAATATCTTCGGTTGAATCTTGTTATAGTACACCTTGCGGGAGGACCCTTATGATTTCTTTTGACGAATTCGGACGATGGAGTTATTTTATTTGTATTAGTTTTTCTAGACCCCTCGGTTGACGAACTCTTCCAAAATTTGTTGGAGGGAATTTTCTAGTATCGAAGCTAAGGTAAATCGTTGGAATATCTTCGGTTAAACCTTGTAATAGTACACATTTTGGGAGAACGATTATTAACAGTTTATCTTATGATTTCTTTTGACGTATTCGGACGCTGGAGTTATTTTATTAGTATTAGATTTTCTAGTTGCAAAATGAATTTTGTGTTTGCTGGGAGTGTTCATTTACTTTAGATGTTAAACGTGAAAATCAGGGAAGTATGTAATATGTCAATAATAGATTTCTAACATTTAGAAAGTAATAAGAGAATATGTGTGAATATTGCAGTTGTAAAACTGTAAGAAAATGCATATAAAGTATGAAGTTATTGCAATAATATTGACTGTCGAGTTGACGTCGACAAAGGACCGCAAAAAGTTAGTAGAAACTGAAGTCCAGAGAGGAATTAGTTTGTTGTGTTAAGGGTACTGTCAGTTTCTGAATGAAAGTGTCAGTTTTATTAAACATCGCACTGAACTGAGAGTTTCAAAAAAACATTCTGATACGATCATCTATGAAAAGTTACTGATTCAATTGAAGAATGAAGTTCGAGTTACTGAGAGTGTGTAATTGGTGAGCATCGATCGGAGAATATTTTACTTCTGTATGCACGACCTTAATGAAACCCTAAATGCAAGCGCACATACATAAAAAAGTAGTTCTTTTAATTATTGAGGATTTGAGAGGGAATGGGGAATTAAGTTGAAGCATATGAATCGAGGAAATTATCCTGTGTAATTTATTCAGAACTGAGGCTTTTTTTATAACATTATTAAGGAAAGATTTGCACCAGCTTGCACCATAATTATGGCTGGTAAATACGCAGTCTAGGTTATATTAGCTGGATGTTACGAGTCCAAGGTTTTTATAGACTCGGAAATTTAAAAACATCTTTCTTTGTGCTAACGAGTGTTGAATTTATTTTTTAAAGAATATTTTAAGAACAAAAATTCAAAAAAATTCAAACAAATATAATACATATTTCAGGCACCTACAAAATATCAGGAGCCCAACAAAACTTGTGAAACTTCTGCTTCGTATTACGAAAGTTATCAGAGATCTTTTAACTTAGAGGACGAGCAAGTCTCACGGAAATCTTTAGTGATATTGATTCTCTAACATGGTATTACGCATAGTACCTTTTCAAGAAACAAGGTGAAATTATTCCTTAATGATAGGTTCTTTGATATTTCGGCATAAAAAATATATCATTTTATTTAAAATAACGAAGTTGATCTTGAAATCTTCAAGACATTTCCACCTACAAAAAAAATTATATTCACTAGATACTATATTCCTCCAAAACATACAACTTTTGTATAAAAATTTTTTCCATACAATGCACACTTTAGTGGATTATTGTATGGCTTAGTAATTAAATATTTAGAACGTACAAAAATTGTATTGACGTTAATTTTGCAAGATTGCAGTTGAAAAACTGGGATCGAGCAACCTCTCCGTGTCAGAGGTTGTTTTAATATTGTCTTCCACAAGAAAGCTACATGTCCAAAAACGCGACCGGCTCGAAATTAATTACCCGTTGCATTATCAATCGCAGGGTTCAATCGAAGTCCGGTACGTCCTCCTTTTTCCCACGTGAACGGGTCAATGTACCCCTCAAGTGAACCAGAAGTCGTTTCTAATCGTGTCTCCCAACTGTTGTGTATAATTCTCGTCCACTTTTTGTTTTATACCTCGAACGGTACCCCGAAGATTAGTCTCGAGCGGTTTTTGCGTCAATCGTTTTCGCTGGTACGTCAGCCGAACCGTGAATTATTGAACAGTCATTTCCGCCCCGCGTGGATAACACCCACGACAGATCGCCGTAATAAAACTCTGTTTCGTGTCCAATCCTTCGTTCGAGTCGGTGATTAATATTGTTATAAAGGTTTATTCTGCGACTTTGAAAGTATATTCACCTGTAAATATATTGCGTTCGATTAATATTGCTCATTTTTTCGCTTTTGAAGGAACTATTAAATGTCAGTGGATGAAAAATCTGAAAATGATGCTGAGGACAAATGTCGGTTTTCGTTATACATATTTAACACTACCAAATCAATCAAAGTAACGAATAGCAGATTTCTTATTTTACGGTTACTGAAATTTTAATTTACTATACATATAATAAATATATATATTTTATGTTATACTATATTATGCTAAATTGTATCATATATTAATATATTATTATACGATACAATATGAATTAGTATACATTCATTGCAGGTAGTTCCAGTGTTAATAATATATCCCACGAGAGAATTGTATGTAGGATTTTATAATTACACATATACATTCTGTGTTTCTTTATGAGTTCAGTTGATATTGAAATTATATTGGTAGAAAACGAATGACTGTCTGAAAAGTGTTCAGAATAACATTACTCACATTTGCTAATCGTCCCAAACGAACTTTCAATTCCCTAAAAAAGTACAATACAAAAACTGCAACAAATAAAAAACTTCTCACATAAAATAGAAACTATTTTCAAGCGAATATTCTCGCTTCAAACAGAAGCGCACAGTGCTGACCACAACCTCGTGGAAACATCTCATCAGCCCCCAGAATAATTTTCAAGCAATATTTCCTACTCTGAAAAATGTGTCAGCAACGATCGAAAACGATAAAACAGTTCAAATAACGAAAACCAGAAACCTTTCCAATGGGGTTGGAACGTCGCGTAAGGAAGGGGGGTGGTTCGCGGCGATGTGGATATTAGGACGCTTCTCCTTTTATTTTCCTTCAATTTCCTTCCTTTCAGCTTTCCCATCAGCCTTTCCATTAATATTAAAACGGCAGCGTGGCCTCGCGAGGGCTGTTTCAAAGAGGGGCGCCGCCGTACACCAGACCGTGCTCGCTTCTCCTGGAGGCACGGCGAACGGGGGTTGGGGGGTGGGTTTGAAGGACCACGCCGGCGGAGGGGCGAGGGATGTTTAGCTCGTTTTTCATCTTGATCTTCTAGAGTTACCAATTTGAACCCCGCTAAGCTCTCTCTCTCTCCTCCACGCCCCGAGAACCGTCTCAAACGGGCTTTCCGAGGAAACGATTCGCTGCCCGAAGAAAATGGACGATTAACAGCCATGTTTGCCGACGTATCGTAGGGAAGAACCGGACAATAAAGTTGCGAAACACTAACGTGAAATAACAGAGTCCATTAAGAGGATATTCGACTGTGACATGCGATTTTGTTAAATTCTTTCAGGAATTTATTTTAGGGCTTGATGAAAGATTTTTATACTGAATGTTTCTCTTGTACATTTATTATGTTTTAAACTGGGAATAAAAAATTTGTTTAGTTGAAAATGGGAAGTAAAGATTGCGCTGCATGTACCAAATTTAGGATGGAATATTATATATCTTAAAAATGGCTGCAATTTAAAAATTAAGAATCGATTTTTTCGATTTTCGAGATATAAAAAAATGCAAGGAAAAAAAAATCGACTTGTTTGACCGGCTACAGTAGAATACCCCCTCAAATATAAAATAAAAATATAACAGACAGTTAAATGGCAATAGTGCCATGCAGAACAAGCACCAGTTTCTCACGAGTCTAGTTTTTTCGGACTGTCTCGTTCTTAGAATATCACGATATGTATTACAATGTTACCGTCCCAACTTTCAGTATAATTCTTATGGTGATATGGTAAACGTAGTAACGTTTGGTAGTGAACCCTGTATGGGAACGGGGGTAGAATATTCCCATAGTAATCCCTGCTTGTCGTAAGAGGCGACTAAAAGGGAAGCCAAGGGAAACGGACTGAGAAACCGAAAGATTGGCTGAAAGTCTGTTATCGAGTTGGCAATCCTTTAAATCTGGGATATATCGAGTAATTCGGAAAGTTCGTAACATTTTTAACTCTTGGACGGTGGTGTCGGGGTCTAATTTAAACTCAGTTCTCTAGTGGAGATAAAACAATTAATAACTATAGCGACGGTATCTCTCTTCAAAAATACAACAAAATTCAAACTTGCATCGTTACAACTAAACAATAATTATCCTATGGGTAAACAACTAAATAATAGGGTAAACATCTAAATAATAATTATTCTATGGGTAAATAACCAAATAATAATTATTCTACGGGTAAACAACCAAATAATAATTATTCTACGAGTAAATCTATCGTTCTAATCCAAAATCGATGAGAAAGCCCGCGATAGGTCTCAGTTCATCCAACTTCCATTTCGTTCCATGTCTGCAATCATGTCCCTCATTTCTTCGTCCACTTCTTCGGGGGTGACATCTGCCCGAAGCAAGGCGGTTCCACCCCAATCCAAGTGCCAAGAAAAATCGTCGCGTAAACACTCGTGGGAAAGCGTATGCGCGCGTGTCTCTCTCTCCTTGAACGACGAACGTGGTTCTTTTTATCGTGACCTGGTCCTTTCTTGCGCGACCCTACTAGCCGCGAGCAACCCTTCAGGGTCGGCCAACGGTCAGCGAACCCCCGGCTTTCTGGGTATTATGGGAACCGGTTTTTCGGACGCGTGTATAGCACGCCCGGAATTTTTCCATCGAATTTTTATCGCGAACCCGTCTGACCGGTCAGCCAAACGCACGTCCAGGTGGTCACTTCCTGACCACCCTGGCTCGGGTCACTCTCTTGTGCTTCCTTCCCTCCGTGAACGTTCTGATTCCCCCCCTTCGATTTTATGTCAAACGGTCGACGCTTCTTAATTCTGCGTCACGTCGCTGTGCCTCGACAATAGCCGAACCTCGATATATTACCATCAAGCTGCTAGTCGTAAACGGATTTCTATGAATTCGTATCGCGTCACGATGTTTTACAGTTAATATTAATCTCCTGCACGTTCCAGTGGCCTTCATTCTAATGATATACTTCATAATTCTTTTATCAAATATTCAAGGTACTGGAAAGTAGGGTCTTCTTTTCGTAATAAAATTCACTGCATATTTCGAAATATATATTATCAATATGATTGTTGAAAATGAATTCTACATTACTATTTGCGTTTTTAAAAATGAGTAAAAAGAAAAGAAATTATCAAAGAATGATTTTGTTATAATTACACAGCATATGTATATGTTATGTAATATGTCGATTCGATTTTATCCTTATTATCCCTTTAGTTTGTACAATGCAACTCCCATTTTTGCCTCGATGTCGTTAATTTAAATACAATACACCTACAGGTTAAGTGACGCGTGTAAGAACTGTTATATTTTCCACCAATCAGAAACTATCACGAATCACTGTGAAAAAAAGATCGTGAGATAACGTAGCAGTTCACGCCATCTCTAATTTCCACCCCTTCTCAAACAAGGGTTAGGTATATTCCCCGGGCTGTTCGAGGCGCCCGAAAAACTTTTCGTACCTCTTAATCCACCAGACATCCGTCATTCCGGGGATCTCCCCGTCGACGATTTCCACGCTCGAGACAAACCTTGCGCGCCATCCCACCCCTCCCCCTTTGAACGATTAATCTTGATCCTGAGCGGTGTAATTCATGGTGGTTTTTGCGGTTCGAATGAACTCGCGACATTGGTTGAAGGAGTTCAGTTCGCCTCTTCAGTGTTTTACATTTGCATTCGATGGCAAGTCCTCACGGCGAACGGCTAGGACGATGCAAGAGGGGGGGTTGGAAAAGGGGGAGGGGGAACGAGCCAGAGAACGCGGGGGTGATGTTTTGCAAGATCTGCTCGAGAGACCATTCGTCTTAGTATCTGCCTCGGAGGGGCGGTGAAATATAAGCTAGATCTACGGGAAAGATAAATGAATCCATCCTCCTACCCCCGCCACCGCCACCGTCGTCGACCACCCCTTCTCACCCCCATCCACCGTTCCTATCCGTTCGCCACCACCTCCGTCCCCGTGGCTAGAGAAGAGAAAATCAGCCGCAACAAGAATACTTCGTTGGTTTCCCGCGGTTTTCGTTTCGAAACACAGCACAATCTGCGAAAAACCGAACGGATTGGAAAGGGATAGAATCGGAATGACGTCGATTGGGTTTCTCGCGTGTCGAATTGAGGAGCTTGCAGGTAAAAGGGTGCAGTACCATTCTTACCAACTTCTGGTAAATTGGAAATAACCGGTTATAAAATTATTACTTTGAATAGAATTACGAAATCGTACAGTAATTGTGAAATATATATTTTCATATAATTAGCAGTGAGTATTGAGTTGCTGAGTCTTTGTTTTTATTTTTGGCGAATTTTTCTAACTTGAAGCTGCACCCGCATTGTGTCATCAAAGTGAACAAAATACGGTTTTTTTTTATTAGATTTGTTTTACAAATATTACACGTTATAACTAAAAAAATTATTAAAAATGGAGGTGCACCTCTCTTGCAGCAAGGTCCTCAATTAACCTACCTCATCCGCACGAATGAAACGTTAATCGACCTGGGGAAGGGTAATTGTTTTACGGCGTCCTGGGTTCCATCGGTGGTTGTTTTAAATCGCGCTTAAGCACATCGTGAAGTTTACATTCGCGCTTCTTTTGCTGGGGGTTGTATACAGGGGATGTATTTTGATCGACCTGCACCTGGAATTTCGTTCAGAAATTATTCCTTTTGTAGTTGATGTGATTTGGGATCACTTGGAATCTTTTAATTTTTGTTGGGAATTAGCTTTTAATGCAGTGTTTTTCAATCTTTTTTATTTCACGGCACACTTCAACCTTTGGTTAAACTTCCAATGACATATACTCGTATAATCAACTTAAAGAGGCGTTAATTTTAATATGTACACTTTTTGAGCTTTGGACTGCTTCCGAAAATAATTTAATTAATGATCTTTAAAAATTTTCACGTCACACCGGTTGAAAATCACTGTTGTAATGGGTTAGATAACTGATGGATATTGTTGGTTTGGTGAATACTGGTGGGACACAAGGGATTTCGAAGTCTAAAGCGGCTGGTTTATTGTTGGCTATTGTAGTTATTGTAACCAGTCAAATGGGATAGTTAAAACTGGAACTACCGAAGCAGTCAATATGACAGGTCAGTGAACTCTTATAACAATGATTTAAACGTTACAACAATGCGTTTTCTCCCATTTCCCGCAACTTCTATTACAGTATATAAAGTGAAGAAATTGGTTAAATTTATAAATTTGTATATTTTCAAAAGTTTATCATGTTGGAAACAGATATAGGTACACGTTTATCGTCGGTAGTTCTTGTGTTAATTATCATATAAATATTTATAATTCACGATATTTCAGACGTTCCTGAAGATTCAGTGTTTCACACTTTAAATTCAATAACAGCCGAAATAAATCATATCGCACCTTCACCATAAGCTCTTCATAAGAAGCAAAGTTCAGGATTTCATTACATTCAGAAGATTCGTGGTAACAGTAACCGTAGAATCCTATCAAAAGAATAATCCACGGATCCAAGTAGCGATCAGTATTCACCAGAGTATCCGAACTACCCCCTAGGTTTTCACGTTACTCCCCAAATTCATCCCTAACAATTCCGTACCATTAGACACTAGGATCTTCTTCCAATCCCCACTCGATTGACCGATAGGAAACGGTAGCTTTCCTCCTAGTCACCCAACTCACAATCGTCTCCTTATACATTCCATTTCAAATCATTCCCTTATACGTTCGATTTCAAACCATTCCGCGCCCCGAAACCGTCAGCAACCTCCTTCGTCCATTAAGATCGTTGCTCGATAAATCTCTGGGACAGGTTCTTTTTCTCGTTCCTTTAATCGATCGACCGACAGGAAAGGGTAGCTTCCTGCCGGTGGTAACGAATAAAGTATGGGTGAAACGGGGGAACGCAGCGGGGCCGGTAAGAAGGAATCGCGTGTGCAGAAACGGCCACGCAAGGTGCGCGGCGTGGCCGGTCGTCGTCGTGGAAAAGGGGACAAGATTAAGAGGGAAGACGGTCACGACAGAAAAAAGAACGTGGCCCGTATGTAGGTAGTAAACGGGGACAAGAAAAGGGGTTGGGGTGAGGAGGGGGGTGTGGAGGGAGGACGATCGTCGGCATCTGCGAAGTCGTCGTCGGCGGCGCCTCCTCTCTTTCTGCTCCGTTGGATAAGCATCGCTTTTGCATACGATCGCCATTTTGCGGGGAGCATAATTTAAATTTCGTTCCATTGTTTTGTCGCTCTTCTTACGCCCCCTCTCTCTGGCCCACACCCCCACAAACTGCCGTGGAGCTTCTCGTGTCGCCGGCAAAAGGGGGGCCACCACCCCACGCCCCCTGCTCCCCTTCGCCGCCCCACCCTCGTCGCGCAACCCTCTCTGCAATTCGCTCGTAACCCCCCACCACCCCCTCCGCCATCGCCACGGCCCGGTGCCCAGGCATAGGCGGCCATTTGCATGAAATTAGAATCAGAATTTTCTTGCTAGAAAATTAGCCCCTCGCCACCCACCATCTCGACGCTGGCTGCGAAAATTTTAATTAATTCGCGGGCACCCTCGGGGACGTGTGCGCGAGGAGGGGCCCGGTACGGGGAATCAACAGACTTCGATTAAAGGATTTTCTTCTGGATTCTTTTTATTGGGAAGGAAGATTCGTGCTACTTTGTATATATACAGGGTGAGTCAATAAGAGCTACTATCTATTATAGAATAACTCGTTACCTGTTGGTTGTATTAAATAATGTTTCTGAATTATCTAGAATTTTAAGAGACACATCGGATGGATACGATTTGATTCTTTTATATATTTTTGTTTTGAGATATCAAGGTGACCTTGAGTGTTTTCAAGGTCAATTGATCATTTCTTAACTACCATCATGATATAGATCGCCGAATTCGTTCTTCACCATAAGCTGCACCAAAGGCCTCGTACACCAAAAACGAATCCATTCTCCAAAACCACAAACACCCGCGTATCGCGTCCGTCGAGGCTCGCCGCGAGTTTTCAGGGAAACGTTACGGCGCGCTCCTTTGAATTCTTCAAAGCGGCGCAGACATAGCGCGGTGGGCGGGAGGGGGAAGCCGTCACTGGGATGGGTCGACGGGTGGGCGCGATTCTACTTTCTATAAATGGGATTTGTTAATTTGAAACGATGCACGGGGCATAATTACACGAGCTCGGCGATACTTATAGCTGTAAGTATTTCATCGTCGTATTAAGCTCGTAAGCTCGTTATCTCCGCAAAAGGTACGATAGACCCTTGGCTCCGGCGAGAGGCAATGTACGGTAGGAGGACCCGCGGAGCGTTTCATAGCGTTTCCCCGTCGGTGCCAGGCAGCCTCTCGCAAGCCTGACTCCGCGCTACGGCGGGAACAATGGACCGAAATAAATAGCCCGTCTTTCGTCTTTTGTTTCTTGGGGGCCCATTGTTGCCGCCGTAGATAAGAAAACAAGAGACTCTGTCGCTGTGTTTACGAGCAGCCCCGGCCGAGGCTCATGGATGCTGCGGCCCCCTTTTTGCCTCCGTCCGTCCAAGAGCCACCTTCTTCTCACTCCCCCTCCAACCCCCGTCTTCTAACCACCCCCTACCACCTTCACCCAACGCTGCCACACTCCTTTCCGCGTGCCGTCCATCTATGTATCGTTCTTCTTCGTCGAGACTAATCCCGCTACCGTCACCGCACCCACCGTTTCCAACGTTCCTCGGAAGTCTCGTGACGCGAGAGCCGTGTCACCCTTCCGTTTCAGGGCTAGTCCCCGTCTGATAAACTCGGACACGCAAGAAACACGATCGTACGACGGCCAACGAATTTTCTTTCCCGTTGGGTAGACTGGACACTGATCTTGGCTGGATTTCGTTCGGTGTCCACTCGAGCTTTTCTCGTAATTGTTTTCTTCCGTGACGAGAGAAGGTTCTTTTGGTTTTGAATGTTTAACCCCTTTCGGTACTTTGCCCAGTGTGACTGGACGACGATTTTATTCCAGTAGGTCCAATGTCCAGTGTGACTGGACAGTCGAGGACTTTATTTTTCCCTGATTTCTTCGATTTTAATGTGGACCTGTCAGTGTACACTAAAAGTAATCATGGACCACAAAGGGTTAATGCACAGGGTGGACGTTGTTTATAGTTGTCGAATGCCGAATTCTTGGAAGTAATTCTTGTGCTGTTGTATTTCTTTTTATATGTTGTATATTTTGTCGTGTAAATAGAATGATGGGTAGAGAGAAGATTATAGACGACAGGATTGTATGGAGGAAATTGAATATGTTCTTGGATGGTTTATTATGAATGCATGACGTGAATAATCAGTTTACTCTAGTTTGGTATTGTAGCGGTACCATGTTCCGGTAATAAAAACAGTGGTACCAGGATATAGACCTTGCAGTGTTGGGTTTCGCAACAGCCTATGGCTATTGCTCCCGTTTTATCAGTTTAAATTTCTTAATATGTTACTACACGTTGCACTGAAAATAGGAGGAACTATATTTCATCGAAAGCGTAATAAAGACATTAAGATAATAAGTTTAATGTTAAAAATCTCTAATCAGATCATTAATCTTAGCTCGAAAGTAACATAGCGTCTTGACAGTAGATAATGATTCTTTCTAGTTCGAAATATCCACTGAAAAGGGAAGGACTCCAAACGTTCGACTTTGATTTTAACGGAGTTTTCTAAGCCTTATTATTATTAGCTTTTGGTCTTTTTTTTCGTGCACTCTTGTTCATCATAATTTCGCTGTATGTAAATTATACGAAATTCAGTTTGCCCATCTCTGCTGCTCACTATGTATTATTCGAATGAATTTGTGCCCATCTCTGCTCGTAAGTTTCCGAACGGGAGCGCACACCCGTGTCTGTATAAGTTTCGACCGGTCTCCTTGGCCGGCACGACAATGGGGGAAAGAAATAGGAACCGGTCGTCAGGCCAGGACATTGTTGCGACTTATTCACGGACACCGTGAGGGCCCAGAGGCCCGGTGGTATTTTCGGGCCGGTGGAAGACTCTTTCTAACCCCCTTGTGGACAGTGGACATCGGCCAGTCCAGGGTCCTGTTCGCCGAGGGAGCCTAATTTCGAAAACGGCAAACTGGTTTGTCCAGTTTCCACCTTTGATGTGTAGGTACGCGACGATTGGGGGTTGGCCGGTGTGTATCGACGACGACTGGACCCAAAAAGAGGAGGTCCGCAACCAAGGGGGGCAACAAAGGGGGACAGACCGTTGCTGGACGGTCACTTTTTCGAGAAGGGTCCAGTCTGCCGGTCGCCGCTGGACATGCCGGACAGTCGTCGGCCAGGCTCGCGATTCCGTGACATTGCTTCGTGTCCTTTCGAATCGGTTCGGTGCTCGGAAATTCTCCCGAATTGAGAAGAGAGTTTCAACGATTTTCGTGTGTCCTGTCACTTGTCGCGGATTTTTCGTGATGATTACGGTGTGGTTACGAGGAAAGATTGGTTTTTAAATGGTTGAAAATTGGGTCGATGACGATAAGGAAATATTGTATTTTTTGTCTGTTGATAAGAGGGATTGGTTAAGATTTGGAAATTCTGTTTCTTTATTTGTTGGATATTGGGATCGATGCCAAGATGGAAACATGTGGTAGCTAGTCGTCGTATAGCAAATGGTCCTTTTTGTTCATCATTCGCGAATTTTCGATCGGAAGTATAGTTATGTGGCTTTGTGTATAATTTAAGTTTACACCTGAAGAGTAATCGTAGACTCTTTGGAGGAATTCCGATTTCATTCATGTCTACGGGGGTTTAATTCAACATGGTACTCCTACGTAGGATGGAGACCGATGTCTGATTGATTTTTGGGTTTCGATATTTACAAAGGAAGAACCCTAACTTTTCGACTTCGATTTTAACGGGGTTTTGTAAGATGATAGTGTACAGATTCGTAATAGTATATATGAAATATTAGCTGTAGATATTCAGAGACTAGAATAAAAAGAAACTTAGTGATTTGATTTTATATTCATAATATATCTCGAGGGCCACACAGTAAATCCTCGATGACTGATGATTTACTGTGATGTAAATTATTAATTTACTGTAATGATCACCCCATTAAAAATTGTTACACCCAGGGACCTCTCCCTGTCAATCCCTAGGAGCCTTCAAATACTCATCGAGAATTTACTATATATAACTCCTATCCTGACAAGGTTTCGCCATCACTGACATCTCCCATTAGGCACCTGTATATTATCATCTTCCAAGACCCCATTTAAAAATCGAAGTCGTCCACTTGGGGTTCTTCCTTTCTCACTACCCATCTTTACATTGAATTCGAATCTGTACTCCACAAAAATACGGAACCACTGTCAATAACGAAGAATCCCAACTTCAAGAAGACCCATAATCGTTTCAATATCATATAGAGAATAAATCCATCAGGATCCATACCACGAAGAAAAGTCTCGAAAGTCGTCCTAGGAGATCTGGAGGCGACCAAGGGGGTGTAAAAGGAATGTCTTCTTGAGCCGGTCGTTACTTCACTTTTCACCCTCCTTCGGCTTCTCCATCTGTCCCTGGGAACTCGGTGGTAATTCAAATTCGGTTAATTCCGGTGATTTTTCAAAGTTTCATTAGACTGGGCGCGCGAGCACGCTCGCAGGGGTGGGGGTTGGCTGGGGGAGGAAGCCCCCGCGGGTGAAGTATGGCCTCATACTTTACTCTGCGGTCGGCGAAGGCGTCTTAGGCAACTGGAATCCTGGAATAACAGGACTCTCGCGAGCACCAGGACGAACCGGGGGGTGGACGGGTTTGGGGAGGGTAAACGGGGGGTTTTGGGGCGGAGGGAATACAAGGGAGTGCGCAACGGAGCAAAGGATTGCCGGGCGAAGGGAAAAGGAGACGGGGCCTGAACGAGATACGAAATTGAAGACGGCTCGATTTAGATTGGACGAATTTATATCGCCCACCCTCTTAACCGGATGCTACCGCTCTAGGAATGTGGCCTCGAGGATCGACGGGACTTGTGCGATCGTGGCGATTTTTTTAGCTTCTTTTGGAAGCGGTAGTTTCTTGAGATGCTTCTTGTGCGAACTTAGTGAGCGGGTCGTGGAAGTCTATGGAAGGTGATATAGTGAATGAATATGATTAGATTCCTCGTAAAATATGAACTTTATAAGTTGGGGCTGGTATTTTGTGAAAATTGCATGATCTTCGATCGTTTTTGAACAGTGACTTCGTGGACCTTTTACGAGAATGGAAGAAAAATCAGTGCTATTTCCTTCGTTCTTCATTGATAGACTGGTGCATAAGACATGCTCTTTTCTTGCAATCTTAGTAATACAATTACTACTCATCATCATTCTTCTCTTGTACGTTCTTTTTTTATTTTAACGCATAATTGACGGGATACCTCGCTCAGAAACTTGGATCTATCGTCAGTATAAATACCGAACGGTATTCAGTCTAATACACTCGAATTTGGTAATTTTATTAGGCAGGTTAGCATCAGTATTCATTTTCATTAAGGTCGATGAACTTTTTATTTACCTTCGTAATGACTTCCGTAAATTCTGCACTATTTTCTTCAGCAAAAGGTGGGCTAGTTATTTTCAAATTAAAATATAGGGCGTTTGACAAAAATGGTCTAAGACTTTAGGTTTTATGTTGATGATAATATAAAATTTTGTTAAATATTACAATAAATAGCTATTCGGAAGATAATATTATAGCATGTTTGATTATTTCACTACTTTCTTGCTTCTGTAATATTAAACTTCGTAAACTCTGAACTCAGTTTCCTCAGTTGAGAAACTAGCGGAGATAGAACAATCAAGAACTAGAGCGATGATATATAGAACATCTGTAACAAATGTATCAACAAACTTTCGTGTTTTTCTTCGAAAGGATTGATTTCAGAACGTATGTTGATTTCACATTTTTTACTCCACTTGATGAGAAATAAGAGCTCAAAGCCTTAGACCCTTTTTATTTAACACTCTATATATTACTTCGTAATTAATCATTTTCGCTACTATAGGCGCCTATAGGCGTTTTGAGTTATTATTATTCCCATGATTTGCAAGAGCATAGTGTTGCCACTACTGTCACCGTGTACCTTAAATTTCCTACAATCGTTATCACTAGACTGCGGATTTTATGCGTTTATAGCCCATAAAACTCGGTGAAATACAATTAAAGACAAAATTTCGTTAGATACAACGAGTATTCTATTTTATTCTCAACCCAATGATACACATAGAACAATAAAGATATCTTCTCTCTTGTCTTTATAAATTACTTTATAAATGGCTATTTTACATAAGAATCCACAGTCTAGTCATTGCTGATTAAAAGTCTCACTTTTTGAAGCGTTAATCGCGATTAGACATCTACTGTTTGCTACCACAAAGTTCAGGATGACGATCTTAGATACTGCTGCTTCTCATTATGTGTTATTCGAATAAAATTGTGCCCATCTCTGACAATGAAATATTTCCTAAACCAAAGGCCATATGCAGCTGAAGCAAATATTATTACCTTCCAAATTTCAAGCTCTATCACTGTGCTAAACCTCCTTACCTGCTAACTTTTTATCAATGCCGAGCAGCCTTCGAACACTCATCAAGAATTTACTATAACGTATTAACAGCGTATTCCAACAAATCCCCAAAAAACCTTGCTCGTCGTCATAAATATTCCACATCAACTCCACGAAAAGATATTCCAAATTTGCATGAACATATTGAAGCACAACACCCACCTTTCGCTACTTATCCCATCATCCAAGTCGCCGAGGAACCGTGTCGAAGACCCTCTCGAAAATCCAGAAGACACTCACGGTTCCCACGATCCTAATATCAAGGGAGTTACGAAATTCGTCGGAGTCGGTGAACTTCCCTCGAAGAACGGGGAGGTTTGGGGGTGTGTGGATGTGTGAATACTGCGAGATCCGTGATGTTGTTGCAGGGCCAGGGTCGGTTTTGTAGGCCAACGCAATTCGTCGAGGATGGTCGGTTTCCACCCGCGATCGTCCACATGGCGCGGCATCTGGCCGGCTGGATCGTGATTTTTTCACCCAGTTCCCGGATTTTTCGGCACGGACAGCCTACTTCCGGTCCACTTAGGACGGCAACACGCGTCACGTGTCGCCGCTCCCAGCTTGAATAAGTCACGACGACGATGGAGAAAGCGATTCCGCAATTTTCCTCCCTCCCCCCTCTTGGTAGATTGAAAGGGTGGTAACGTTCGTTCCTAGCGTCGAGGGTGGATCGTTTCGCGTGCCACCCTTTCGACGTCCACCATTTTTGTCGGCAGTCACGGCAACGAAATTATCGGTGTTCAACCGGGCTAACCGGTGATTTTCCTCGGTGATTCCTTTTTTTCCCTCCACCCCGATGAAAATTACGCCTCACGAACGGCATTATCCTCTCGTCTTCGTGGGCCGGGAGGGGTTGAGTCGCGATGGACGTGGATGTTACGCAACTTCCTTTCATTTTCCTAATAATGTGTTATTGTATTATTGTACTATCAATATAACCACTCGACGCAGTATTGTTGACTCTGTAATGGCTGCATTGGCTGTTCCTTCGATGTCCACGGCGAGCCCCACCGTTTATTTACGTCGAGCAATCGAAAATATTGTAACTTGTTATTTGTATTTAAGTGCACGGGGTAGGGAAACGAAGAATTTTTATTATAGATTGTAGAGATCCGATGATGTCATTGCTCGATAATAATGTTTTAAATATCGTCATGAAAGTACGAATTTTTAAGGGAATTTTTATCTGTTTTGACGTCGAGATTTATGGTACGAAGAGGGGAATAATAAACGCATGGAACAAATCTTTAATGGTTAATAATAAGTATCGAAGTTTCATGCATTTAGAACATACTCGATTGTTCAAAATTCAGTTATAGTAAAACAGAGCGGGTTGTATTTATAGCATGCACAAAACTAAAAATATTTAGAAACTACTCCTTAATTTTTATTTGTCAAACTTTGCGATTTTTCCCTATTTTTTACTATTCTAGTTCTTACCCGAGAAAGACGTAATACTAAGTCAATCGCTCTCAGCTTTTGTTATTAAAAAGACGTACTATTACATCATCCGACATCAAAGTGTCAACAAATTTTAACGTGATTTTTCTTTGCTTCGAAGTCTGACAAAAAGATATTTATTTGATCGCAATTGTTCTACACTAACCCATGAAAACTTATATTTGCCTAAACATCCCGCAGTCTAATAAACAAACCTTGTTTTGGACAATTTCGGCTGGTAAATTTTAATTGTCGACTACTTTGCCTCAGTCGGGGATGGCGAAGGGACTGCAAGTCCTGGAGGATCCAGTATCTTGTTTCCCCCAGAAGCCACCCCGTAAATTCTCTTAATCGAAAGAATCTCTCCTGAAGGATCATTCCGTAGGATGGAATTCCCCCGTCCTCTGCCTGGGCCGAGAGTCCTTGGGCGAGGGATGGTTTTAATGATTTTTGGGGGTTGCCAGGAAAGGCAACTCCTCTCTTCCTCGTGACGGGGCCGAAGGAAGGGGCATTTTTAAGCCCTTACTTTCGCCGGGGAACCCTTCGTCGTGCTCTCCCGTCGCGGGCTACTCTCCTCTCGCGTTGCTTTTACCCCCTTTGCGAGAAATGCTAAGGGTGGGTGGTTTGTTTCGGTGCGGGGTGTACGACGAGAGAAAGAGATACGACGATGGGGAAAGAAAAGCTAGTGGAACGAGGGTGGGTTAGACGGCCCTGCGCCCGAAAGATGGCTGGCAAAATGGAGGGATCTCTTTCTATTATGTCCTGGCACCCACACGCCTACGCATCGGCAGGACTCCCCTTATCGATCTTCGAAAAACCGCGGGACCATCCGACGGAGAAAACGGCTCGACGTCAGGCTGTTTGATCGTCGACTTGACGAACAATTACACGCTCGATTTATTCTTCCTTGGGCGCAGCTGTCTCCGCCATCTTCGATTGAGGAGATCAGGAAGAAACGTAATAACTTGTCTTCTCGAATTTGTAACTTCTAAATTTTGTAGAATTTTTTTAAAAATTTCTACACGATGAGAAACCTTGATTTTTAGACAACGTAATCGAAGCTGAAAATTTGGGATATATCATCAGTTTATTTAAATAAGACTGTATTTGAAATGACTCGTTTGTTATTTTGGTCCTAAATTTATCCCTAGGGACGATTGTAACATCGTATTTAATTTGAAGATAATTAATTCCTTGAACAATCTCAAGAAACTTCATCTAAACACGATCGATTGGCCAAGTCCAGGCTCCCAGGAAGCCCTCTATTCTCTTCCAAAACGTAACCAAATAAAGAAAAAAAAACAAACAAAAATAGCAGGCAGGAGAGAGGAGACGAGCGGAAATCCAGGAACAACGGCGCGGAAATGCGAGCGTATCGAGACGTTGGGAAGCGCGCAGGAGAAAACACATTTCCTGGCGGCGGTGGTGGCTCGCTAGGTGCCTTTTTCCCGGCACGTCATCGAACCGCGACGGTTTCCGCGGAAAAAGGTGGGACGCTCGAGAAAAGTCTGGTCCGTCGACGATGAAACACCCGGAAAACTACACAGCAGGCCTGTGGAAAAGCGCGATTTTCTCCCGTCTCTTTTCTCGCGGCGCGGTGCAACCGGTCGTCGACGGTACGGGTAACAGGGGCGGGTGTCCAGGGGGTTGGGAGGGTGCAGAAGGGGGGTGGGAAGTCGCCTTCATTAGTAAACTTTCGTTTAAAATTTCTGCCGTTTCCCAGCGGCCGGGGGTCGACGCCGAACAAAAACAAAACGCGCTCGCTCGCGCGCGCTCCAGCTCCTCCTCCTCCGCGCACCGCCCTGAAACTCGATTTTAACTTTCGAGATATAATTAATTTTTCGAGACCGCGTACCCCCCGCATCCCTGCCCGCGTATCATCGCCGAGAAAAAGAGGAAACGAAAGGAGGGACTCGTTATTATCTCGAGATAACTCGGTGTGTGTTCTGCGAGCGCGCTCCACGAACAACCCCCGAGCAACAGCGGCTAGAGGGGAGGTTGAATTTTTTACGAGATCGTGGCCAAGAATGTAAGTTTGTCTTTGGACGCCTAGTTTTTAGGGAATATAGTGGATTTGGAAATTAATTCTTTTTTCTTTCGAACTTGTTGGTGCATTTTTACAGTTTGGATGGTGGAGAGAAATTTTTGTGGGTTTTCTGAGTCCAATATTCAATTCATACGCATTAGGCGAGAAAACACGAGTCTACAAAATTTGGAAAATAGTGGAAAAAATTTGTGGTCGCTTTGTATTTTCTACTTTTATTAATCTGTTTATACTATAACTTATTTTGTATAAAGTAAAAGGAACAAAATTACATTCCTTATTTTTATTTTACTAAAAACATCACACTATTACAGTGAATCCTCGATCAGTGCAACTCTGACTTTTTAAAGAGGTTTCAACACAGTGATAGAGCTTAGAATTCTCAAGCCAATGATATTTGTTTCAGCCTCTATGATCATTAGTTTACAAAATATTTAATATTCAGTGCCGAGGAGCCTTCGAACACTTACCAAGAATTTACTGTACATACAAGATACAAACATATACAACTTGTATTTAACAAAAATCAAGGCAATGCATATTATGCAAAGTGAAAGAAATATACATTTGTGTCATAAAAAGAAAGCTAGGAAACATTGCTAACAATTGGTGTTTAAAATTATAAACGACAGTATCTCGAAACCGAAACCATGTGACATGTTCCTGGACTCGTAATATCCTCACGAATCGCACCAGTAACGTCAACGAGTTTATTAAAATTTCCCCCGAAAATTGTGCCATTCTTTCCGTCGTCGTACGAGCCGAACAAACCAACCCCCAGCGATTTTTAATCGAAAACCGTCGCCCGCGGTGGCGTCGGCGTGTCCGCTTTTTGCCAGGCCCCCGGGTAATATATGCCGCGGTGGTTGTCTCGTTCTCGAAGCGATCTCGTGCAGGGCGTGTGCCATGAAATAAATAGTAACGGAATCCCGCGCGCGTACCAGCCACCCCCTACGACCGCCGGGATCGTTGCAGCACGACGTGAGAACCCATAAACCAGGAATAACAAGCTCCGCGACGAGAAACCAAGCGGGAGCTTCTCGGATATACCGGATTTCCAACGACGAAAAACCACCCCCACCACCTGGCCGTATTTCCGCCCCAGGATGGGGGTAAGGGGTTGAAGTTCAGGAAAGTTTAGTGCCATTTTTCAGTCGTTGCCATTTGACAATTTCTTTTACTTCTATATATAGTTGTTAAATATAATAAAATTCATTTGTCTTACTTTTGATCAGTGAATCTTCTTGAGTAATAAATTCTTATTTCATTGCTAACAATGATCAATACTTGAATTCCAGTGAATGAATGAAACAAAGGATAAGAATGTCTTACTTTACCGATAAACTTTTAAAAGTATATGAATGTTTGTGTCCTCCCACATATAGAATATCAGAAGATACTATTCTACAGTAAAGGAGTTTGAAACTCGGGACCGCTTCAAAACATTCACGGTGTTTTCATTATTTTTTACCCGAAGCTCGAGAAACAAAGAGAATTAGTGGTGGGGATGAAGTAGGAACTCTCAGGAGGAAATTGCTGTCCAACTTTCATAGAGCCTTTACTGTATATTCATAGATATGAAAAAACACATAATACTAATATTTGATTTCGTGATTTAGAATACGTAACAAAAGTCAAGGGGTGGGTGTAAGTAAAAAACTTATTGACTAACCCTCGTATTTTTCGACCCATTCGTGTCTGCGGAAACTGGGCAAACGTTTGCCTCCGGAAGATTTATTTGCCGAGCAAAGTTCTTTGGATCAGCAGTGGAAACGTTGAATTTTCGTGGTATTTCTTCGCGTGCTCTTTTGAGCAGCTTGAATTTTATTCGCCCTTATCACGCCATCGTTTGGAATGCTATCAAACCGGTTGTGTAACCGGTCAAAATCGTTTCACTATTTTCGAGTGGTTTCATGGATCACGGGCGCGCCCGAGTGTGGCTGCGACAGGAAATTCGATTATCGTACGAGCTTCTTCGTCGTTTCTTTTCGTTGGGGCCTCTCTCCGTCGACTTCCCCGTTCGTTCCAGCCCATCCACGGTGAATTATTCACTGGAATGAAATAATGTTGAAGCCGGGGATCTCGTGAATGTTTAATAGAACCACCGAGTCGACCACGATCTGTGCGGCTCTCTGCTACTTTGATTCTCACCCCCATCGATCCTCGCGTCTCGTTGTTTCTGATGGTTTTTGGTGTCTGTTTCGGAGGAATAGGATTTCTTTAAGTATACTGTACTTTTTTTATGGAGGAAGTTTGCGAATTGAGAAGAAATATTTGTTGATTTTTCATTACCTGACTGTACACAGGAATTGCTATTTATACATTTCGAAATGTAAAGAACCCACTCTGAAATGGAAAGTATAAAATATTCTTTTCAATGCGAACCTTAAGGAACTGTAGTTGGTAGCGAGCAGTTAATCATTCCTTATTTAGTTACAAAAAATGACATTTTCTTTTACAGAGATTATGATGGCACGGAAAAAAATATGTTAACGATCAAATAAACTAAAAATTAAGATCAAAGGGTGCGAACATAGGTTTCAATGCGTTTGGTAGTCTCTTCTACCAATGTCTGCTATGACCATCAACGTCACTTGTTTCCCTTCGATTTACTCGACGAATTATCCAATATTATTTTAAAAATTACCAAGAAAATAAAATTTTGTTTACAATAAGGAAAAACATTTTATTTTTAAGTGTAAAATATTAACCATTAAAATTGATAAAAAGTATAGAGCGCCATATGGAGTCCCAGCTAGATACGACACCAAACACGTGAGGTACCTTAAAACGTGTTCGAAAATTTTCGAAACGGTCCACGTTTCGTGACCGATCCCTCGAACGAACGGCGAAGGGGGGGGGGGAAAGGGGGAAACACGGAAGGAGAAAGGCAACGTCGTAATTTTGCAGGACTTTTCCGAGTTGCAGCTCGTCGGAGTCGCCCCTCGCTCCGCCCCCACCTTTTCTCTCTTTCTCCGTTCCGCCCGCCCGGCTCGCCCGGCTCTCCGGGCAAATTGACTTTTCCTAATAAACCAACTCGCGAGGCAACTTCGGCGAAAATCATTTAAAACTTTGCCAGACTCGAATTCGCCTCTCGTTTTAATGCGGAGGCCCGCAGAAAGCTCGCGCCACCCCTCCCTCGGTTCATCCCCCTCCCCCTAACTCCTCTAGCTACGACTCTCCTTTCTTCCGCTCCTTTCCGCGCCGCTTACACGCTTCTCTCGCTTCCCGTTCATCGTTTTCTCGTTTCGCCATTGTGCCAGCCGCGGCGGCTGCCGCGCCCGCCTTTGTGCGATAATAGCCGCCGCGCGGCGTCTAACCGCGAAGTCGGCTTTCCCTCAGCCGACCGGTGAAAAACTGACGGAAAATTGAAGATCGATCCGTATGAACAGGCACAAACCACGGATCATCGTTTAGTCAACACGGTGGAAAGGCGTTTAACGTTTTTACTTGGACGAGTGTCGAAATGAAATTTCACCTTCAGAGTACTAGGATCAGGATGATCGAGATGGCACGGTTCATTCGAGAATTGTGGGATTCTTTGATCGTAAATGGTTCCTTGCGATTTCTCCCGATTCTCTAGAATCTGTTTCTTTAGATTCTAGGCCACTGGGTCTTAATCCTCTAGATTGAGGCCCATTATATTTTGGTCCTCTGGATTCCAGTCCTCGAGATTCTTGTCCTTTGGATTTCAGACCTCTGGATTCTAGTCCTTTGGATTCTAGTCCCCTGGGTTATGGTCCTCTGGGCTCTAGTTCTCTAGATTCTAATCCTCTGGATTCTAGTCCTATAGATTCTGGTCCTCTAGATTTTGATCCTCTAGATTCTGGTCCTCTAGATTCCAGTCCTCTGGATTCTAGTCCTCTAGAATCCCAGTCCTATGGATTATACTCCCCCAGATGCCCAGTCCTCTGGATTCTACTCTTCTAGATTCAGTAGAGTCTAGTTTTTTCTAAATTTTCATAACCCGTGGGAACATCAAAGAAAATCGGTGAATTCCCTGGAAGAAATTTTCGGTTCCCGAACATATTCCTCGACTTATTCGACGTTATGTTAAAGTTGCAAAACGTTGGCGAAAGTTCACGTACCCACGAGGAGCCGCGCAAGGGAAATTTCGCAGTCCACTTTGCCCCTGTCCTTGGGCAAAGTGGGATACGATATACGGGGGCTTTTTAACCGAACTCGTTTTATATTTGACGAGGCATCAGCGGCGGGTAAACGCGCACCTGCCGACAGGAGTCGTGTGTCGGCAGCGTAAACAACCCGCCCCCTCCCCCGCACCCCGTCCGGAAAAAGTGGTTGAAACCGCTTTTCCCTTCGTAAACTCACCCCCCACCCCCGTGCTTACGCCGGGAGAGTCAGAAAGTCCGAGTCAATTTGACCGCCCCCGTGAACCAACCCCCGTGTACGGTTAACGCAAACTCCGGCCCCCAGAGGGGGATGTGTGGGCTAGAGGATGATACACAGTGGCGTGGTAAACGTGAAAAAAAAAGAACGGAGTGAAGAAACGCGCGGAGGAAAAAAAAGGGAGAAGGGTGGGCGGGCAATTACGCGGTCGTTTTCAATCCAGGCGACTTGAAAAACCTGGTGCCCCGGCCTCTGGCCTTTAACAACCGGGGCAAACTTTGTTCACCACGCCCCCGTCCCACCCTGGCGCGGAGTTTGTTACTTTTTAATCACGGGTAAATATTGACCGGTGGCCCAGATTCTTTGAGACTCGCGTAGTGTTATAGAGTACTTTAAACGAGTGGATCGCAGGGAAGACTGGAGATACGATTTTTTTTGTTTGGAAGGTTGAGAAGTATAAAAATGAGGGTTCAGAAGTAGAACAAATTAGGGTTGGGAGGTATTAATAAAATATAGAGAATTAATAAATATCTTCGTACACGGTGTGTCGAGAGAGTAGCGGAGGGAAGAAAATCGCGTGGAATCAGTGACTCGTAAGTTGAAGCATCCACTGAAGTCTTTCAATGAATTGCATCGGTAGGAAGAAACGTGAGTTGTAAAGGTCAAGGCGATTGATAAAAGTCCATTCTCAAGGGAGATTCCTTATTTAATCAGCCCTTATGTCAAACATTATTATCCAGGTAATTATCATTATCAAAATTGAGGTAAAATTATGATTGAATTAAAAATATACACCATAAGTCTGTTGGGAAATACGAGACAAATTAAATAATAAAAAGAAAGAATCTTATGAAAGTCTTTCTCAGACCATCCAGCAGATCAGGCGGAAACATCGATCTTTCCATTCATAGTATTATCCATACGGGACTTCGAATAGATTATTAAAAAAAAACGTTCGAATGGATGGAAGTCGAAGTGGTTATAAAATATCCATGGTCGAAGGAGCGGGGGTAGGAGCGGGTCGAGCGCGCGAGTGACGGAGATTCGCGAGCCCTCGTTCGTAAAAGGCGAACAGGCTGACGCGGGGACGAAGAGGGAAGACCCGTGGAAGGAGAGAAGTCCAGGAGCAGCGGGTCCACCAGGCTTTTGCTCCTCCGTGAGGGTGGCTCCTCTGAATCAATAAGAACTGTTTCCCCCGCGGATGTCCCCCCCCCCCTTGGTTCGTCGCTGCTCGTTCGTTCGTTCGTTCGTGGCACCCCCACAGGCCCGACCTACCACCTTCGGCTCTGCTCCTCAGTTTTCTCCCCTTTTTCCTTTTATTACCGTGAGGAAGCAAGGTGGCTTCGGGGTGGGTGGCTCGGCCCCGGAGGCACGAGGAGCGGCCATCTTTATTTCTCTCCTACCCTCCGCCTCGACCCTCTCCTCCTCCTACGACCTCTCCTTTCGTCTCCTCCATCTCCACCGGGGCTAGGTCCTACGACCTCCATCCGTCTTGCCTCGCCGAGCTCTTCTACCCACCACCCTTCCTTCTCTCTCTCCTTCTCTGTTTCTATCGCGACCCTCTCTGGTTAGCTTTGTCTCCCATTCTCCGTCTACCTGTCTCCGTTCCACGTGGGGAAGCCTCGACCTTTAGGAAACGAGTACCCTCCAACCCCTATCTTTCCACGTCTTCTTATTCTTCCCGCGCCACCCTCCGCTACTTCTTCCACCCGTTTTCCATCCAGCACCGTTCTCCTTTTCTCTCCTCTCCCTTTGCCGTATCAACGGTTCGAACCGGGTGAGATTATTCCACGGGAAGTAACGGGAGACGCGACAGAGGGATGTGCCTAGGGGGTGAGAGGCAGTGTTCGTTGACCGTTTCGAAGAGGATCGAACATTTTTCGTACTGTGAGCAGCGACTGCGAGTTCTATTGTTAGGGGATAGAGGAACGAATCGAGGGGTTATGGAAAGAGGGATTGTAGATTGAAGAAAAATGTGAGGGAAATGGAATTATTCTAAGGGCACTAAAGACTAAGAATCATAAGAGTATCTGAATAAGGTTTAGGTACCTCATAATCTGCAATTTATAGAGCAACCTGCTGGAAGACACTGGAAATGGTTTCCTCTATAAGTCTAGAAGAGAATCTATATTTTGAAGAAATTTTTTAATACATGAACATCGTTGGGAAAGCAGAAGGTATCCCGTGATAATAAATGAAAGGGAACCCCTAGGTCCTGGAAATTAAATGAGAACGTCTCTTTAGAAATAAGGATAGTCTCCAGACTCAAAGCATTCAGATAAAGCATTTTTGCAACCACCTCAGGCTCACAATATCTGTAAAAGTGTGAATTTTAAATTTGCAAACTCCACTTCCAACAAATAATCCCATCAAACAGTATAATCCTTCCAGATCTCTAGATCCCAACGATCAGTAAAATCACTTCTTCCGGAATAAAAGTGACAAGAATCGTAACGATTAAAAATCAAATCGAAAGAATGTTCTACGTGACGATCGATTCTCCGTTAGGCAGATCGATCGACGCCATTCCTCCCAAACCACCCCTGTGATCCGAAAGAAAATCCCAGCAGAAGGTCAAGATCCTCGAGGACGTACCACAGGTGTCCGCGCGGCCAGAACGAGAGGATGTGGTGGCGGTTACCGATGGCAGACGGAAAAGGAGAACGAGGGATCGAAAGAGAGGAGAGGAAGAGAGAAAGAGAGATAGGAGACATCGTGGGCGTAGGGACGGAGAGTGTTGGAGACAGTTGCCGCGGTGTTGCCGGATCAATTTCGGTGGACCGCAGACACAAACTGTTTCAGTGGACTCAATCGAGCGGTTCTTTTTTTTTTTCCCTAACGGTGGACCAATCTGCGCGTTTCAATCGGCCGGAAATGTTTTCAGAGCCGGCTATTTTCTGCTGTCGCGGTCCCCCACTGTCCTTGAACCGCCGTTCCTACGATGGAAGAAATCGAGACTCATCTCGACTGTACTTTGTTTCTTTTTGAAGGGCTGAATTTTTACTGTCTTGTTTCGTTTTTTCGAAGGGGTTGAAGGAATTGGTGTTTGGGGGTTGATGGCAACGATGGACTCTCACAAGGGATGGCTCTAACTGTCCAACTTCGAGTTTAACAGGGTTTTCTGAAATGAAATCCAGATAGCATATGACGACTTAAAGACGCCCATTGTACGGCTATTTTAGGTCTGAGGCGTCTTTAAACTGTCTTCAAGTCGTCATGTGCTATTTGGGCACTGATACGTAATTATTCATTTCACCTTCAGATTCCACAAAAGGAATTCATTTACAACTGAACTGAACTCTGTATCAAATAGTCAAGTCATCGAAGACCAGTCTTATGTTGTTAATTTCAGGTTCGAAGCTCATCGCCTCGTTGATGCTTCGTTTGGTATCCCTCATGGGAAACGCCATCATGGGAAAAATCTGCTCGTTGCCCGGAAGGGTTCCTCCGTTCGCAATTAGAGGCGCTTTTCTTGGAACGTCGATTATCTTTGCAGGGGACTCGTGCGCAGGAGGGTGGGGGGGAGGGGGTGGGCAGAATTGGATAAGGGGATGGATTACTTTCTTACTAATTGCAAAATCGATAGGAAACGAATGGTACGATGAAGATGGCTTCCTACTGCGTTGGCTGTGAAGGCCGTAGAGCAGTGATGGGCAATCGAGCCCACACGGGCATGTTGCCCGCACGGGCAAGGGCGGGCAGTCGCGGGCTCCTGTAAAAGCGACGCGAGGCAGGAAACGTAAAAATTAAAAAAAAAAAAAAACTAATGTACTTTTTCTGCAACTAATACTTTATTCAAAAATGCATATATTGTGTAATGTATTGTAGTTTTTTTATGACCTATTATATTCATCATCAGAATCCTGAATACTACAAATACTTCTCAATTTCTGATTAGTACCCACCTGCTTTTTTCCAGCTATCTTCACCTTGTCCTACCCAGTGAGTCACGCATCCACCAGTCTCCGTTTAATATACATCCATCTCTCGCGGAAGCGTCACAAAAGGGAGTGGGTTGGTCGGACTGGATGGAAGGGGGATGGAGGTTAAGAACAGAAGACGGAACGGCATCCTAGTGAACGGAGGGTTGTGGGGGGGGGGGGTCTCCTCGAAATTCCAATTAAAATTTTCTTCTCCAAAAACAGAAGACACCGTACGACGAACAGATAAAACGAACTCAGAGGCGGGGGGACGTTCTAGCCGGTTGCGCCGAGGGTGGCTCGCTCGGTAGGGGTACCTCGTGGAGAAGTAGTTGCCTCGCGAGGGGCGGCTGGTACGTAATTAAAGAAGGGGGCGTAGCGCACACAGTCTTGCGAGAGCCCCAGCACACTTATTCCAGATACGGAAAATATAGGGCGGGTAAGCTTCTTGGGACGAAGGGGGGTATTATACCTGCGAGATAGGAGGGTGGGCCCCCCAGGGGGGTTGGTAGGAGGGGTGGTAGTAGCGAAAGACTTCGTTGTTTCCAGGACATTTTACTCTGTTTCCTCCGGCTGGCGCCTGCTGTCGGCCTCTCAAAGGACGAATTCGAGTTCCCTACCTATTCCCCCCCCTCGCCCCCCCCAGCCCTTCCTCCTTTAGCCCCCCCCCCCCCCACTTCCTTCTTCGCGCCCTCTTCCCTTTCACCTTCTTCCTTCCTTTCGAGCGCTCGGCAACCGACCCCCCATTCCAACCCTACCACCCCCTCGCCGACCAACCCCCCAGGCCTCCCACCATCCTTCGACGATCTCACTCTTGAGAATTTTCCTTATATAGATTTTCATAAGTTTCCTTACTTCCGTATCAGGCGCCCCTTCTCCGCGGAGCCCCGGCAAAGGAATAACACGGTGAATAATTT
The DNA here is from genome assembly GCF_001272555.1 of Dufourea novaeangliae. NCBI lineage: Eukaryota > Metazoa > Arthropoda > Insecta > Hymenoptera > Halictidae > Dufourea > Dufourea novaeangliae. The sequence goes on along the minus strand of NW_015373910.1, from coordinate 4,077,157 downwards.
TACGGCGCTCGCTTACTACTGAAAGGGGTAACTAATATTCTGCTCTTAACTCGGGGAACGCTCTTGGAGGAAGGTGGGACTCGCTCGCCTCGATCGACCGGTTGTATCGTTATTTATTCCGCTCGTTTACGGAACGAACGAGATGCAAGCACCTGAGTTTTTGCCCTTCCGTATTTTCTGGTAGAGTAGAAAATATTTAGTTCACAGCGGCGTTTTGAGGGGGTAGTTTTTAGAGTGTGCAGGGATAATACTGGCGGCGTGAGGCTGATCGTTGATATTTATTGTTATATTAAGCGTTTCTTTCTGTGCTTATGATATATTAATATTTTTCTAATCGTTTATAAAAATTCAAAAATTATTGTTACCCTTTCAATTAGGGGTGTATGTTCATGAAACTGGCCGTTCGAACTTGAAAAAGAAAAATAGGCATACAAAGAAGAAAATCTTTCTTTTATAGAATAAATATCAATATAAGTGTAATGCTGTAGAAAGATAAAATTTTATTTTTCTCCATTTTTAGTTCGTCTCATTTCGTCGTCGATTAAGTTAGCATAGGTGTTTTTTAAAACGAGTTCTGTGTATAGCAGAAAATAGTGGATTTCTTCGTTTATTTAAAATGAAAAGATAAATGAACTTACAGAAACATCTGGCAGCTTCGACCGTAGAAGTTAGATTAAGACATCAATTAATCTTTCTTCTGATCTTCGGACACCTCTCTCGACTTGTGATCCTGGCGAACGTAACCGAACGATAGATATCACGCAACATTACCATCCACTATCTTCTCGAGAAAAAACAGGATTATACAGGGTGCACCACGAAACGTGATCAGCTTAGATTATTCTACTATTAAATGTTCGATGGAAAGATTTGCAAATGTCATAAATAGAACTAAGCAGTCGTTTCATAAATAAACAACATTTTGAACATCGTTTTAATTAAGGTAAATAATATTTTCTAAATGTTTCTTTGATTAGAAGAAAAATAACTATTTCCAATGATTGCCGAATTCTTCTCAGTATCCGCTAAAAGATGGGCGTAAAAAAATTGCAGGTTTATCAATAAAAAAAACTGAAGGAACCTTGAAAATTCGGAAAACAGAGGATTGACAAAAAATTTGGTACAATCATCATAAAGCTCTCCTTGAATAATGTTATAATAACTAAAAACAATTTCGATCGAACAGCTAACAGTAGACTAATCTAAGCTAATCACATTTCGTTGTCCACCCTGTATACTTATTTCCGGCGGGTGATCCTTCAGACTCTGAAATTCTCATCGTATGTATCAAGCAGAGTAATTTCGAGCTAGAGACGACGACCAATTTTAGTACAAACAACATCATAAATGATCGTTCCAGCAAATGATCCTTCAATTGTTGCGTATTGTTTCTTACTCGACAATTTCCTTTGCATCAATGGGTTGTTAATGATCTTTGATCGGGGCCGGAACACACCTGGAAATTGCGTGGACACGTCCACGCGGCCTCGACCAGCTGAAACGTCGAGGCTACATTCGGGAGCGAGTACACAGTTATTTGATTTGTGGCGGCGCGTTTGGTACGGTGACCGGTGCCGAAGACATTGACCTACATCAAACACGTGACATCGCACACGTGATGCGCCACACGCGGGTTTACGGGACACGGTAACCCAAAATCCAAGATCAAGTGTGCTCTCACCTTCGTGTCGCGGGAAATTTGCATAGACTTTTGGAGAATTTCACGTAATCAACTTATACGCATATTCAGAACGTACAATTATCGGTACGTTTATATTAACCCTTCCTGGCTTGAATACTTTATTATATCATATAATTAATCGAGAGGTTCATACTACTTTGAGGACCGAAAAAGTGTAGCTGTGTTTAGGAATTTTTTCTTCGGTAAATATTAATATGTAATTAAATGCATCTTGTTAGTCAATTTTAATTCTCTTTTGTGATTCCTGTGATAGCGACAACTCATACTAATTGAGAATCATCCTGAATTATTTACTTCAGATGAGTCTGAGCTGAGAAATTATGGAACTTGGTACCCTTTTTGGAAATGTCAGTTTCATGCTAAGAAAAAACTTAAAACGAAATATAATAAAATTATTTTTAAAATTATGGAACCAGAGTTCAGAATTGATGGAACAGTAACTAATTATTGTGTTACAACATAATCAAGCTTATGAAATCAGTACATACACAAATAATTTCCAATGAATCTTAGCACATTACTTTTATCAAATCTAACTAGAATAATATTTTTCTCCCTCTTTAATCACCAGACTACCTCATACTTGTGTTCAATATTGCACCCAGGTCTTAATTCTTAAATGGGAACAGAGTTAAGTAGAACTTTCATCGCCCTCGAAAAGAATCTGTCCAACAGTATCACCAAGTCGCGCCAACCCCCGTAGAAATTTGAAAAATTGAGTATCACAGGTGAGTCTAGCTCACCGCGTGCGTACAATACCGTGTGTCGTTTCAGGCGTCCCCGTGGATCCCCGCAACTTTTTCCAAATTACCCGACCAGGCATTCAGGCTGGTGCATTCTCGGGGGGGGGGGGGGGCGGAGGCGAGAATGGCGGTTGTACAGCGAGCATACTCGTCGTCGTCGCCGCTAGAGGCGAGCGTGTGTCATTATATCGGCGAAGTTCGGTGTCGGGTCCACGGTAAGGACAAAAGCGTCGGCTGGGGTCGTCCAATTAGCACGTAGCACTGCCTTAGCGAAGCGTCCTCGGGCGACGTCGAACGGGTCTAAGACGCCT
>NW_015373910.1:4051806-4074246 GCF_001272555.1 Dufourea novaeangliae | reverse complement strand
GAGAATTCTGTGCGTGGAAGGGCGATAGAGTGATAGGGGTAGGGGGTGGTCGAGGGTGTTCGGGTTAGAGTGAGAAAGACAGAACGCGGTCCGCCCCTCGGAGCTTGATATTTAAATCTCCCCTTTTCTAATTTCTCCCCTCTTGCCGCTCCTGGCCTCCACACCCCCCTTCCCTCCACCCCGTTAGTCCGCCTCTGGTGCTCCGTTCCGCTTGCCCACCCTCTTTCATCCACCCCACACCCTCGAGCTACCCACCGCCACCCACTATTCCTCCCCATTTCCAAGCGGCTCCGCCAGCACCGGCCGCCATCATGAAAATATTAAGAACTCGGGAAAATGGCCGCCCCCACTCGCGAGCTAAGGAAAAGCTCTCCGGTTCGCTCCCTCTACCGTTCTCTTTCGTTCACCGTCCTCCTCATCCTCCTCCCACGCCACCCCCTTTTCATCTCGACCCCCCATCCTCTCTTTCTTCTTCCTATGGCCCTCTGTCTCTCCGACGTGCCGCCGTCTCGGCCTCTGTCTTTCGCCCGACACCAACGGCAACTTCGTTCGTGCACACCTACGGAGTAACACGGACGCCACCGCTGGGCACACAGAGCTTGACACCGTCACTGGGGATAGAGGGTGGTTGGTGTGTGCGTCTGTGTGCACCGGTGCCTTCGCGAAAGGGAGGCCTGCAGCCCAGACTTTCCGGGCAGAAACTCGTTTTCTCGCCGGCAAGTTGCTTCGAACGATCTCCCACTATCTACCCTGCTACCCCCTTCCACGGTTCTTCCGGTTCTTCCGCTTCTTCTTCGCGACTTCGGTCGCGTCTTTCGAGCAGCACTTCGGGGGAGGCCCACCCACCTCCCGAGCGTCCAATTTCGTCTATCCAGTTTGCTGGAAGGCTCCTTGAAAAGCGACGCCCCTCTCTGGGCTTCTTCGAATCTATCTTTGGGGAGAAATGTTGTTTGAAAAGATTGAATTTAACGACATATCGGAAATGTTTGAGTGGACATTAGAGTCGTCTTTGAAGGTTTGAGAAGGTCGAGAATGAATATTTTTACACCGTGGTGTTTTGTATCCCTCTTGGTAGGGTAAAGATAAAGAATCAGTAGGGAGAAAGTGTAGGACTGGACGGGATAAATCATCGGGGAGTAACAGACGCGGCTAACGGGGCTTCTCGACTTTCACCAGAAGGCAAACGCGCGGGCTAGCGTGGTTCGGATGAATGGGGTATGAGTTTGTCCCACATTCGGCTTCCTCCGTGCTCCCGGTTTCCGGCCGCATGGGGCTACGTGGACGTATATGTACACGTGTGTGTAGGTATGTGCGTGCACGCGTGCGTTACCTCGTCTCCGGATTACCTCCACGACGGAGAACCTGAACACGTGGCCTTGTCACGGTGTGCGTGCGCGTATGTGTGTATGTACGCCGGTACGGGATTAACGAAAGCGATCGAATTTGGAGCATCCCGCGCGCAGAGGAAGCAAATGAGGGTGAAAAGTGGTCCAGTGGGTCCGAACCTGTCCCTTGGACATCCGAAATCTTCTTTGTCTGACGGTGATTGTTTTTTAAAAAAGGAACTGTCAGGTCTGCGTGAAAATGTTTCTTCACTTTTGTGTCGATCGTAAATTGAAATATTCGTATTGTTCGGAGTATTCGAATATTCGATATGTTCGAATTTTGGAATTCAAATAGGTTGAACTTCCTTTCACGGTGGCCTTTATAATTATTTATTTTTTAAACTCCTATTCGGTGAAGTCCGAAATTCGATCACTTGTATTATTCGAATATTCAAATAACACGAATACTTCATACTTTTCGAATATTCAAATAATACGAATAGTTTATACTATTCAAATATTCAAATATTACGAATACTTCATACTATTCGAATATTCAAATCCTACGAATGAATTATTCGTATTCGAAATTATTCGAATCATTCAAGTAGGTCGAATATCCGAATACTTACAGTTCTAGGTCAGTACCCACCGTTTTGATAACGTAAATTCACCGTTCTCATAACGTAGTGGTCACCAAAATCACAGGTCTTTTAAGGTATCTGTACTATAAATAAATGAGGTGGGCCGCCAAGTCCCGTAAAGTGACAAGTCTACTCCGATACCTCGTCGATGGTACGAGCAGTCGTAAATACGACAAATCGTATCCTCTACGGGTTACTTCTGGGTTCACCCATCATCGAAAAGGGCCGCTATATTTCCACAAACGTGAAGTAAAACACCTAAATCCTAATTATAATATCAAACTACCCGAAACCGTTCCATCTGAAACGATCCAAAACTTTAAAGAAACCTCCAACAAATACCTAATTCCAGCCGTTATCGAACAATTCACCGGCTGGCAAGAGCTCCCGTCCGTCTAACGCCAGCCTGGATTACCGAGCGATTCGGCGCAAAGAATCTAACTCGTTAGGGTGGTGGTCCAATCTCTTAGAAATCCGCAGCCGATCCCTTTCAGCCGGCACGGTGCCGGGTAATACGTCTTCGTCAACGGCGCCATCTTGGCCAGCGAGAAACGGGCGAGGGCGGTCGTTGGAATGGGGTAACGCGGCGGCGGCGGTGGTGGGCGACGGTGGGCGGCAGGGGTGGCTGGGAGCGATTAAGAAAATGAAGATAGATACTGCAGGATAAAGGAGCTCGGTGGAAGGCAGCCGTGACGACGACGACGGTGATGAGGAGAGAAGACTCCGCCGGAACGGGCTCGGCTCGACGCTGCCCCGGCGACGATCAGCAAGAAATAGCTCAGAAGAGGACCTGATCGCGCGGAAGATTTCCAACACGCCGGTGTGTAATCGCGCGGCACCACCACCGCCGCGCGATCAATTTCGTCCCCTTCTTCGTCGCCGTGGGTTCACCCGGTCCCCGCCTAAGATTCCACCCCCCTTTCCCCTGGACGATCACCTGCCAGGCTAGACGCGAACGACACTTAACCAGACGAATGGGTTGATATTTATTTGGGACAGCTTATCGATTCTAGAGCCCAGTCTGTTAACCCTTTAACGGTGGAATTTTGTTTTGGAAATGTGTTTCTAAGTGCATAATTAAGCACCCTAACCCCTTTAGGCAAAAGAGATGACATTTGGGAATTTTTTTTTTGAGAGAGCAAAGAAGATATGGTAGAAGTGCTTCCTGGCTTTTATTTATTATAGATTTAGGTGAATTAAAAATTAAATTAAAGATTAGATTAGTTAACATTAGAAATATTAGAACCTCTGTCTACCTAAATGGATCGTTCGAATGATTCTAATTTAGGTTTCTATATTTCTTTTCTTACGTATTGTTCTCAGATACTTTCACATCGCCTATAGTTTGTCCTTGTCGATAAATATTACCAATTTTCCAAACCACTAAAGAATAACATGGGAAAGAAAATAAAACGCTGAAAAAATGTTAATGGATTATTTCAACCCGATCGGTTCCTCTAGCAATAATCATTCTTTCGTCAAAGCGACAGTGAATCGTCGATAGTCGCTACATACTTACACGGACATTCGAAACGCGATGTGCATTTAATTCCTCAAGCGCGACACGCTCGAGAAACTGCAAGACACAGTAGTCACTTTTGCGAAGTTAACTCTGTTGCGTGGTGTTTAGCGTACACATAGTCATTCCGCTGGCCTAAACTACATTGTTACCGAAAATTCTCAAGCCCATCCCACATATACCCCCAAAAAATTCTAACCAACAAAATCACCCCTGTAAGTCACGAAACAGCTCTATTTCGCGACGTGCAGCACAGACATTTGAATATCAGACAAAACCACCCCCAGGACGCTATCCCGTGAGAGGGATGCTCTCTAACATCCCTTGATTCAATGATCCCCAGGGACACCCCATAAATAAAAAGCAATTATAATCGTGAATCGATCGAATCTGTATTTTCGTCGATACAATCCTCTAAGAGAGTCAGTTACCAGAGGTTTGCGCGGAAGAAACCGAGTTCGAGTTTTCCGTTCCGGGGGAAATATGGTCGGCCTGCAATTCATCTTTTTATGGGGTACTTAAGTGGGGTAACCATAGCGACGGGCCTGCTATCAGGGGCAATCGTAAAATTAAGTAATGAGAAGATAAGAAAATATCATCTTGCTTCCACCGCCTCCTACTCCGTCTAACTACCCTGCGTTCCCTCTCTCACCCCTTCCCCGTCGAGTTGCAGACCAGTTCCTCCCCTCTTTCTCCGATTTTCTCTCTGTTCGCGACGCGCTGCTGGCTGGAAGAGTCGCGGGAGCAGCCTTCGGGCGGTTAGCAGAGCGGTTGCCGGAGATGCTCTAGCACTCGTAGACTGGCAAAGTGGTTCGAGCTCTCGAAGGGACCCAGGAGGGGGTGGGTGGGGGATGAGGCAACGTCGGCGGCCGCCGGGGGCGCAAGGGCAGGGGCAAAAATGGTTAAAGTTTCGTCCAATCCTCTTCAACCTGGGCATCGCAGGAGCCCGTAGGAGAATTCTCAGATAAACGAGGCCATTTTCCTCGGTATTGCACACCCCCCGATCATCGACGGTGTCCCTCGCGGGGGTGGTGATCATTTTTCGAGACTCTGGTTACTACCTCCAAGGTAAACGGAATGGATTCTCGAGTTGGGAGTAATTCTTCTTAACATGCAAAATTAGTACAGAGATTCAAACATGTTTTATATATTTTTTTTCTTTTTCCTGACAATGTTTTCTTAACTATAATATGACTGAGCATTCCCACTACATTCGCCTTCCATGAAAACGACATCCACCAAAATAAATTCCAATTACTCTTCCATTTCCGCCGTATGTCAATATATCGAAAGAGCATCGGAAACTGCACAATTTCCATCAACAAATAATATGTTCATCGGTAACTCAATATATTCCATATTTATAGAAAACAAAAACCACCCCGTAGGACTAATGACAGTCAGCCCATTAAAATACGATTTCTCCGTCCGTTCGTAAACGAAACACGAGGTCCCCCGAACGCAATGCGTCCATACTGATTTCAATAAATGGGTCGTCTCACGATTCACCCCCGAACAGGGTCGTTGTAGAACGAGAAAGAGAGATAGAGGGAAGAGAGACACCGAGTCGGCTGCATTATCACCGCTAACGTTCGACGTTAATGTTTTTGTCGGCGGTTTGCGGCCTGGTAGTAAACAAGCGATACACCCTCTTAACCCACCCCTCGTGTTCGTTCAGACAGGGATGCAGTTCAGCCACCCCCTCCTGACCCCTTTTCCCTCACGCCTCCTGGTCGACCTTCTTCCTTCTCGTTTTATCTTCCCTCTCTATTACGCTATATCTTTCTCTGTTCCTCTTTCTAGACCACCGATGGTACATACTCGGATGAAACGTGCACGTTACACCGCCAGGTTCGCGGCCGGCCGTACCTAACCCCCTGTAACGTAATCGTTTCCACTTCGAAAAGAGGCAAAGTGTGTGGCGGAGACGAGCCGGCACACGCAGTCGTATACACACGTGTGCGCTAATGGCCACTTGAAAAATGTCGTTGCCCTTTTAACCCGACGCTGGTGATGGGAAATGTAACAAAAGGTAGGCTCCCACAGACCCACCCAAATAATCTAGTGTATTATAGGAATCCATCTCTTCTTAACACTAGAGCTACCAAAGCAGTCTACTTAGATCTTTTACAAGTTTTATTACAATATAAGAAATTAATTAATTTATATGTTTTTATAAATTTCTCGTGTTTTTCGATACGATAGAAATAGGTACATATTTATTTCCGGTAGTTCTAGTGCTAATCAATATTAGATTACGTATTGCTTGGGTGTCCTGTCAGTTTATAGAATAAAAACGTAGAACCAGAAAATTAAATTTTTATTATGCAAAAATATTTATAAATTTATACTCAATTTAAAATCTTTGGCGTCTGTGACATCACATCTTACTAACGCCAGGCTAAAACAATGGCCATCGTCGGTCGGATCGCATATAAACAGGGGTTGAGGGAGGGTGTGGGGGGCGGAGGATGGAAGAAATTTTCTTCCTGGCGGTGTAACGCGAGACTCGGTGCCACCTGAAACGCCGCGAAGGTGACACGCGCGCCAGGAACGTTTAACTATCGCGTTGCACGCGCTGCTACGCTACCCCTAATTGAACACAACTCCCTTCCATAGGATCTTAAATCCTAGTTTTATTTCTCCCTCGAAAAGAATAGAAATTTAATGAGGCAGTTTCGTGCGATAAATAAAATAAATATAATTTTTTAATACGGTAAATAAAATATAATAATTTTGAGTACACGCGTGATGACGATTTCAAATTGCATGTATTAAACATTCGTATAGACAATTCGTTTTTTTTCGAAACGAAGTGAAATACTACTTCGTTGGAATTAACACTTCCATAGTAAATTTAGATTTGCAATAATTCTTTTTGTTCCTGGGGAATAATCGCCAACAAAGTAATTCCGGAGATTGCAGACGTCAAGAAAGTCGTAAGGTAAAGGGTTAACCTTTAGAGGGCGGGAAGTCCGTTTCTAGGCTTCAGAGGGGTCGTTCATTTCTCGTATTTATATCACTATAACGAATACAACAAAAGTTTCAATCTTCTCAATTATAATAATAATACAAATGAAATAGTTAAAAGACTTAATAATACAGTCCTTGTGTTCATTTACATAACACAAAACTGGATTGTTCTTCTTTATTCTACACACGATTCCCCAGAAAATTCATTCACAAAAAAACCTTCCACTTTTCACAGACCGCAAAAAAGAAACCACACTCAATTCCCTAAACTTTACTTCCCATCCTCCAGCGAACCCCATCAACAGAAACTGATCCTAAAATCAGTTCTCAGGGAACAATGACTCCCGTCGTAGAAGCTAAGTCTTCCAAAAGCGCACCGCCCCGATTCCGTCCGCGAACATTTCGTGAACCAAGGAATGGGGTGTGGGTGGGGATGGTTTCTTTCCCTCGAGAATGCTCGAAGGAGATCGTAGGACGAAACCGTCGAGAGCTTTTGCTCGAGAAACACTCGTTCCGGGTCGAGACGTGATCGACGACTATATACCTATATTCTCCCTCGCTCGACCACGGGGGGTGGATGGAGGGGGGATGTGGGACAGCGGTCGGGGGTTGAAAATCCGATCACGAAATTCAACGATAGAACGGGGTGGTCGAGCGCCCCGTGGAGCACGGGTAGTTTCTCGATGAGGGGGTCGATGGGGGCGCTGGGGCAGGGGTGGGGGTGGAGTTAAGGGCCGCGGGCAAACGGGAAGGCTCGCCTCCGCCACACATATCTTTCCACCATCTTCTATCAATAATTTCCCCGTGCAACTTACCCGGGGAACTTGCGCCGCGATAATGCAACTGGGCGTGCTGAAAAATCGCGGTCGGAGGTCTCCAATGTGGCTCTGCGATCGGTTTCTTGGAGCCTCGATGGGGTGGGGCCACGGATTCGTTGCTACGGTTTTGTTTGGCGATGTTCGCTACCATGGTTAAGCTTGGGAGATGCATTGGAGTTGTTTAACTCTTTAAGGCCCTCATTTTAAATGTGCGTTTAATTCTGTCGATGGTTTGTATTTAAGTTTTGTTAGCAAGGATCCGTAGTTTTAATGATGTGAAGTAGATCTCCACGTATTGCGTTGAGAAATTCAAGTATTCCATTGGAAAATAAATAAAATAAGAGAAATATGAAAAAGAAATAGACTTTAAGTAATAAGACACAACATATATATTAGTCTCATCATTTTTAAATAACGATTTAAGGGTCTGGGCGTTAAAGGGATACGAAACTTTATGGTAAATTTTAGTTATATTGTAGATCATAGCTCTGTAAACCTTTTTTGGGTCATCGCCCTCTTTTCATAGTCCGTTTTATTCAGCGCACCCTTCAAGTAAATTATTTCTATTAACAAAATTTCCAAATATAGTTGTGCGTGTAATCTTTCAATCTTAAAAAGTTTGAAGAAACAACAAATGTTTTTATATATTTTTAAAGAAGGCACCTTTACGAAACCAAAAGCAAATATTACGGAAAAGTAAATTATATTTTACTAATATATATGCTACACCTTGTTATTTTGAAGTAAAAAATATCAATATTAAACAAACCTATTTTTTTTTTCATTTTTTTTATTTATTTCAGTAAGGAATATTTGAATTTCTCATAAAGAAATAGTACTGTCAAATATACATTAAGAATCACCGGTGTAAAACACTTTTTCCCTGCCCCATTACCACCTCGCGTACCTCGAGCCTCGCAGGAGAAAAATGGGGGTCGTGAAGATTATCATCGGAGCCGCAAATCAGCGGACGATTCCCATGGGGGTTCGTCGCGGGCACGTCGGACGTGGCTGGAGTCGCAAAGTCGCTCGTCTCTGGCAAACCCCCTTTCTGGACGCGCCGGCAAAACACACAAGACCCCTTCTTGGTGGTGCATGTACTTACCAAGTCGAGGACACACTCGTCTCGCTGCACCCCCTCCGGTAGCCTCTTTCGTAGCGGCAGCCACGACGGCGGACGTAGTATGCAGATTCGTGAAATAAATGCTCGAAAGTTTCACTATAACTCTGCGCGCAAAATCTCCAGTTCGCCCCCCTTCCCCTGCAGTTTGCCAGCCCCCCTTGTCGTCCCGTGCTCCTCCGTGGCCCGGAGGAACCGTACTCTCCCCGTTCTTGCCGCCCCTTCAGGACGCCAGGAGCATCCGCATTATTTAGTGCTTCCGTATAGTCCACGGAAAATGGCCAGGAAAGCTACCGGAAAAACCCCACGTTGCCTCGTCCGAGGCAAGATGGCTTCTACTCTGGAATACACTTGCTTCAACCCTGGAGACGAAAACTCGTAGGTTCAGCCGCGGGATAAATTTATATATTTGCTTTTAACTGGTTATTTTCTTCGTTGACACTGTGGATTCTGAGATCGTTATGGGTTTGTCTGTTGTTCTTCGATACCGGATCGTTGAAATAATTCTATGACTGGTGTACAGGGTGTTCTACCGAGCTTTAGTATCTGACTTGCTCTTGATTTGCTGAAGATTTAGTTTAATAAATAATAAAAGTGATGTCCATCGACTTCGATACATTTTTACATTAATTCCTGTATCGTGGTTATTGTATTATTTAAATCTATTTTCATGCATTCGTGTAGTCTTCGTACTCAAGGTCACTTGAAGGTCACATTATTATGGGTCATTGGATTGGTCTTGGTCTGATAAAAATATGTAGACTCATGTAAAAAAAACCGCTGAAATTTCGAGAAATATGACCTTCAGAAAAATGTTTGTTTATCATAGTACTTGTTCTGATGAAATGATAATTTCCCCTCATATTTTTTTGTATTTTCAAAAATATGTGATACACTGAAGGAGCTCACGTTAGGTGGGACACCCTATATATTACAGACACTTCAATCAGATATTATATTTTATACTCTCCAGAAATTGTTTAATTAATTTTAAAGATTTTCCATATGAGGTTCTAATTCTTGAAGAAATAATCGTATCATAATCAACCCTCCAAACCCGTAAGAAAAATTCCATTACATAAATTCCAGTTGATGAAACAATAATTTCCTATCGGTCATAAATGCCTAATCATATTTAAATTATCAGCTACAAGATAAACGTACTAATAAGCAAAACGATACTGCGAAATCACGTTCCCCTAAATTACCAGAAATCCCGTGGCACGGGTTACACTCGTGTCAGCCGTAGAACAGGTGGAACGCGGGTCGGTGATTGTCTGAAAAGCCGCAAAAAAAAGTCGGCCCGTTCTCGCCCGCCATCCCCACTGCGGAGGGATGGGTTTGCCCCGGGATCCGTTCATCCCCCGTGAAATCAGGGTGGAAAAAAAAAAAGAATCACCGGATTGACTCACTTGACGCCCCGCTTTTTTTCTCTCGCCCGCGCCGCATTTTTTCACCATCCCCCTTTCTTCTCCTCTTTTTTTTCCTCTCACGCCCCTGGCTAGCCCTCGGATGAACGCGGCCAATAAAAATAACGAGCGTCCCGCCGCATCTACGCTCGAATCCCTCCACCCCCCGTTTCCACCGATGCTCGTTCCAACGGGGGTGGTTGGGGGTGGTTTCGCGTTGAAGCGAAGGGAAGGATGTTGTTGCTTGAAACCGCAAGCCGCTAACGAGAGGATACGGGACTTTGCCGTGTATCCTGCATCCTTTCGCGTTCATCCTCCAACCCTACAACGCCACCCAACCCCTTCCTCCCATGCCTTTCATTGTCGACCAGTTTGTTGTTTTTATTTGTTTCGCCCTACGGCTGGACGGGGGAAAAAAAGGTAGAAACGTTCGATCTCTCGACCCTTTCGCCACGGGATTTACCAAACACGAGGGGTTTTCGACGTGACGATTTCACGTTTCGAGGGATTTCATGTAAATCGTTTCCACCCACCACTCCCTGTTCAATCGTTTTGCTACACCATTTTGTCGTTCGACGATCGTGGATGGATTTTTTTAAACGTATTCCTGTAACAGTTCTTTCTCTTTTTTTTATTTTTCGGTACATGGTGAATTTTTAGTGCACCTGTGCAGTTTGATTGGTGAATAGGAAGTTCATTCTTTCTCGGTGGTGGTTATACTTTATTTTGGAGATGGGAAAATTTATTGTTTGGGTAAAGAGTTGCGAATAACGAATAAAAGATAATGTAGCTCGCAATCGGCAATTGATTAAACGTGTAAATTTCTGTTTTTTACTTCTTCTCGAATTGATAGACACTTGGTGAACAATTATTTAATCTCGTTGACTACTTAAATGTCAGTCCTACGACTATTGATCGTTCATTTCGACTCCATAAATTAACTTATAAATCGTATTATACTACAGACCAAGGATTCATTTGCGAAAGAAGAAATTGACATTAGGATCATACCATGCGAAGTCGAACACTTTTTGGAGTAACATTTCGTATTTTATTGAAACTTGGATATTGATACTTTGGAATTTTTTGAAATAAATTATAACTGTTGACCTAAAAAACTGATCAAAATATGCTTAGTGGGTACTTACAAAGGAACTTCCCCTGTCAAATTATTAATTCCCCTCTCATGACAGCATCAAATTCAGACCACTTTCTTTCCCTCTAATTTTTCACAATAACGTGTGAACTACTTCCGAGTCCTGTTGGATAGTAAATTTCATCAAAACACAGGATCGTCCTAGGCACGAAAATCCCGTCGTGTCGAGTTTTATTTTACAAATTCGTCGACTTCCGGGCAAGTTTTAGTCTGCTGGGGTGGGGGACGGATTTCGGAAAGGCTAGCGCGATGAAGTTCCCGTATCCACGACGGCGACCAACTTTTCGTACGGAAACGCACACAATGATGTGCTCTCACACACGCACGAAAATACAGTGGGTGTGTGCTGGAGCTCCGGATGCACCGAAGGGGTTGCACTCACGTTTGTCCTCCTCCACCCCTTTCTCTGCGCGCGTGTTCGCCCGCCCGCTCCTTTCCATAGACGGTGGCAGCCACCTAATCCCGGGCGAGATTAAGATAACCCCGAAAAATGTTCAGCTAAGTCGCCAACTTTGTCTGGAAGTCGCGCTTAAAACGTGAGAATCCGCCCTGCTACTCCCGGCGAACGTGTCCCACACCCACGTCTTGGATTTATTCTCGAATCGCCCCCCTATTTTTTCATTCATCCTACTGTATTTCATGAAGCTTTGATCATTTTATTTTTTTTCACAAGGATCCCAATGTTCATTGAACGAAAATATCAATTGTCGATTGCGTTAGAAAAAGTAACAGGATCTTTCGTAAATAATGTTTTATATACAGCATTTCTAGGATTTGTTTTCTGTATGGACTACAAGGGGGAGGGACACAGTATAAAAAATAATATCTTGTAAGTGCTTTATGTTTTGAACGTATCTGGGAATAAAGGGTTAAAAATCAGAGTTGGGCAGAATTTTATTCGAATAATAAGACAGTAAAAAGCAGCAGTATCTAAGGTTGTCGTTCTGAGCTTTAAACAGTCAATGAGATTAAATAATTGTTCGACAAATGTCGATTCATTCATAAAGAAGTACTATTTTATTATAAAAATTATAATTTTCATACTTAAACAATTCAAAATGAGGAAATACATTTTTTATGAAGTAAGATACTATTCTTCTGGAAATAATATTTAACTTTTACAGTAAATATACAGTTGTGATAAGTACAGGATTCCTTTCGTTTCTGGGAAACTATCGACAAGAAAGTAATTCTGAATACTGCAGACGTAAAGAAAATCGTAAAACAAAGGGTTGACGCGTTGTCGTAGAGATAAGAGTACAAGAAATGTAAACCTAGTGTTAATGGAATAAAAAAATTTCTGTTTGTTTCCAATTACCGGAAATAAATCTTTAAATATTAATACATGAAAAAAATCCATAGTCTAGTAATCAACAATAAACGCTAAATATTCCCATTCATTGTGATGTCCTCTTCATATTAAATTCTACCATTAGTCTGACCGTTATTATTCGATTCTGAAAGAAGGAACTAAGAACCTCTGTAAATATCTGTGATCATAGGTGAGTGAAAGATTCACAGCTGGCACAATGTCGTCGTCGTCGACGTCGACGAGGGCACAGGTTTGGGTGGGGTGAAAGTGCAGGCACCGAGAGAGCGGTTTCTGTCGGCGTGCGTAATACCGATGCCATCAGGGCAACGTATCATTGGTCTGGATGCAATGAAATTACGTCTCCGCGGCGGGCGGCACGGCGTCTTGGTACTCGGCTAGATTGGTGTACATCGCGGGAAGTGTGTCGCAGGTCGGTTTGCTGCGTGGGATAGATTACAGAGGGCTGCGTCGCTCGGTCGCACGCGCGACGACGCAGCCCCGGAGACTCGATTAAACGGGCGAAACTTCTTTAGCGAAACGATTCCGACGGTCTCTGGCTCCACTTTGCCGCGAAAATTTCTGATGTGGCGATGGCGACCTTGCTGCAGCCACCATTTTTCATGCCAAGTGTTTCTAAAATGTTCGAGTTAATTACTGGATTGGGGTTGTAGGAATTATTTTAGGGTGAGATGTAATAATCGTAATTCTTCAGACATTTTAAAATTTTAACGTTGTATTGGAAATTGTCACTGTTTGCGAGTAAAATATTGTTAGGGGAGACAATCAACCCTCTAATAATACGGTGTTTGAGAACACTGCTTTGATAACAATACGGTACAAATTTGTGACTGGCCTTCTATTACATGGTACAGTAAATCAGCGATGTGTGCTCGGAGGCACTGAGTGTTTAGACATCATCTCAATCACCGCAGGAATCGCAGTGGAGCCCGGAAAATTATATTCGGATAAAAACTTAATACAGTAACTTAGGCGAAAGGGGTGGAAAAGAAGGAAGAAACCAATCGAGTAAAAACCAGATTTCCGAATGCTATTTACAATAATTCAAACGTCGTGGTAGCATTTAATTTATCGAAGTGACCGTAATCGAGTAGAAAAAACGTCAGATTTTGTAGGGTAGTCCCTGCTGGTTCTTCCGCGGACGGTGAAAGGGGTTTGGCGGAAACGGAATAAGAGTGTGAGTCGGTCAAGGAAAAAGCTGGTACGCGGTACGGGGGCCGTAAACTCCTCAGAGGGCGAGTAGACCCTCGTCGACATATGTCGCGGTAAAAAATGGTCCCGGGGAAAGGGACACCGGGGGCCACCGCAAGGGCCGGCTACCACCGGAGTAATAAAGTAATTTTATGAAGTGGTCGTGGACGTCCGTTTTGGAGCACGGGGGTCTCTCGGCGGGCCGAGTGAAAAATTGCCCGGGACACCGTGTCTCTCCGCGCAACGGTGGCGCTGGGAATATCGTTGGCTAAACCGCCCTTTAAGTGAAAACATACTGTCTTCGTTGCCGCCGGTACAAAAAGCCCCGCCGCTCGGCAAAAGGGTTTCCCCTTAACGCGAAAGAACGATACCCGCTCCGGGCCCTCGAGTCCAGCCACACGAAAATTGTACAATTTGATTCAATTCCCCGAATGGCGAGTCCAAGGGTACCGTTTCGGAGCTCGCGTTACAAATGTTTCACGACGAGTTGGGATTTTTATACGAAACGGTAATTGTTTCGTCCCTTGTGGACTGGACGGGTCGTGTTGTTGTTGTCTTGGTCATTTGGAGTATTTTATAATAAAGTGGACGAAGGATTTCTTTTTCTTTTATATTATTTTGGTTTAATTAGAAGGCCATTAATTACTGGTATGGGGAAATACTCGTAGTGACATTCTTTAAGTAATGGATTCCTTTTTCAAAGATTGAGAGTGTGATTTCTTTTCTTTGATATTATGTTGGTTTAATTAGAGGGCGATCGATTACTGGTGTGATTCAATAGTTGTAGTGACATTTCTTATATAATGGTTCCTTTTTCAAAGATTGAGAGGGTGATTTCTTATCTTTGATATTATTTTGGTATAATTAAAAGGCGATCGATTACTGGTGTGATTCAATAGTTGTAGTGATATACCTTATGTAATGAATTCCCTTTTCAAAGATTGAGAGGGTGGTTTCTTTTCTTTGATATTATTTTGGTATAATTGGAAGGCGATCAATTACTGGTGTGATTCAATAGTTCCTTAAGTAATGGATTCCTCTTTCAAAGATTGAGAGATTGACTTCTTTTCTTGGCTATTGTATTCCTTTTTTTAAAGAATGACCGTGAATTTGGGCTATTAATTGGGCGATTCAATTAGAGTATAATTAATGATAGGTGTAATTGAATCCTTCTAGTGACATTCCTTCGCTGTTATATTTGTTTTTTCACGAATGATCATGAATTCGGACTGTGCATAATAAGTAATAAAATCCTCGCTATACTATTTAACATATACACAAACCTATACGATAGTATTTAGAGAGGAAGATTTCTATTCATTGACATCTTTCACTTTAATTAGAGGGCAACTAATAATGAATGTAATTCAGTACCTGCAGTGACATTCCCTGGCTATCCTTTTCTAAAGAAAAATCGTGAATTCAGCCTATATATGTATAGTAACTACATTCTTTCGTTTGCTTTGTCCAATACAAGAGCGTATTCTCCACGATCCAAACTAATATTAGACTTCAAAACCATTTCTAAACCACGTCTATTCAACGCACATTCCAATACATCGAAAAATGAATCCATTCCCATTAAAACCGAATATCCAGCGTGTAATTTCTCGAACGTTGGAACAATCCGTCGGCGTCGTTCGCGAATAAATTTCACGGTAAACCCGACGGTTACAACGGGGGGTAGTTCCCGCGGGCCAGCGGCGGCAAGTAATAACGTACGAATAACTTGGCGTAGGTGGTAGCCCAGCTATTAGATTACGCGGAGCATCTGCAGAATCTCGGTCTGCGGCCGTTAATTTTCGTTAAAAAGCAAACGCCGCCGCTGTACAGAGGGCCTCGCCCTCAGACTTTTGCTCCCCGATTCGCCCCAAAACTGTTCTTCCCGCGTGGACTCAGCCAAGGGATGTTTTCCTCGAGATAAGTAAGCACGGTTTTACGTGGTTAGCCGAACATTAACGTGGTCTTCCAGACTTCCATGAAGATTTAACGCCCTTATTTCGTGGCGAGTGTCGCGCACCACCCCCATAACCGGGGGGTTGTGAGGCAGCATGCTCCCATTTGCGTCGCGACATCGGGGATATTTCATCCACGGAATTCGCCCTCTCGAGACCGATACCTCGGCCGATACACACGGGGCGGATATTTAGTGCCTCGATCGTTCGGGAAATTTATCGCGGGGTGGGGGATTCTCGTAGGGGTTGATTGGTTCTCGTGTATCGTCTTGGTACGGCCATGAAACTGTGTATAAATTAATTTAGTCTACGTGACGGAGTTATGTTTAGAGATTGTGTGCTTTTAGTGTGTATGTTTTTTGATTTTTATCGGTGTTGAAATGTTCGAGGGTGGTTGATGGACGATAAGGGGGTAGAAAAATGAGGATCGCTGTTCGTGCGGAAGTTTATCGCTACGAGGTGCGAGAGTCTGACGGTAGATGGCGACAGAAGGGTTGTTCTGGCCCTACGTTGGTTCGTGTCTTTGCTATTTAATCTAGAAATTTGATGTTTAATATTTCTGATATTTTTTATGTTTGTAGTGCCTTTTTTTTTTATTTTTGGTATGAAGGGTAGTGTTTTTCTAACTTTTTGTATGGAGGATTAAAGGTGTCTGGGAAAAAAAATTGTACGCTAGTTCGTCGTGCAGATTTCATTAGGGGCGTTTTAACAGTGTTTTAAATTTATCATCCAATTCGGAGGAGCTTTACGACCTCTCGTGTTTTACCCCTTTATCCAAGGAAATATCGTCCCGTGCCTTTATCTTCCGACTTTCTTCGCGCGGTTTTTATCCACGGCGACACGGCGGGGCTCGGTTTAATGGAAAGCGTTTAATAGCGAAACAAATTAGAAAGCAGCTGCGTTAGGGAACGACCGCCTGAATCTTTTACCCGCTTGAGAACAACGGTGATAATAAGATATTGAAAGTATTATGGAACTAAAGAATGTTTTTTTCGCGGTGAAAAATCATTAATAGTTAGTTGACGTATCATATTTCGTTCACATGTGGTTCAAACAAGTTGCTATTGATATTTTCCTATGATTTAACAAAAAATTTGACAACCAATTTTTCATAAAATTTTCAAATAATCACTCTCAATCGCAACTGATACCAAGGAAAAGAAAACATATTCGTTTTCAAAAAGTATTCGGACGGTATATCGATAATAAAAGCCACATATAATACATTAAGTACATTTTTGATTGTTTAAGGGCCACAGAAAGAAAATATTCTATTATTGGTACATACTATACTACTACAGGTGATTAATATAAAATTTATCAATGTAATTCCATCCCTAACGTAATAAAATGTTCAAAGAATTGCGACTGATATCAAGAAAAAGACAACGTACCCTCAAGTCATCCCGCGAAATGTGCATTTTTTCATATGCAATTCTTTTATTCACTTATTCTTCTTATTCACTCTACTATAAAAAATATCAATTAATTATATACATTTATATGCAATTTCTCTTCTCAATAAAATTGTACCGAACGTTAGCCTGTCAATCAATTATCGATATACAGTAGACCTAATCCGACAGCATGTATCACTTATCATTTCTAGGTAGTTACAGAAAAAAATTAACATATAAGCATAAATATTATTTCCTACAAAAATATCGGTAATCTTTTTTTTCTGCTTCTTTGACTTAATTTAATTCATGAACCCTATATCTATATATTTCACGCTATATCTACATATTTCATCAGTTAAAGCGGAGTCTAAATCTACTAAAAGGAGACTATTAAAAGCAGTCTACAGTATCACTACCCCCAACAAAATAAAATATTCCTAGACTCAAAACTGACACCAAGAAAAAGACAACGTCTTTCTTCTCGAAAGTTATACAATCTCCCTTTCACTTCACGTCCATAAGAACTATCACGTTAATTAATTACCCTCGAATTTCCACCCCTTCTTCAATCGCAAAAACATCGAGATACACACTCAGTATAAAAAAGAAGAAAGAAAAACACTCTCCCCATTCCTAACCCCCATAAGAAGCAACTTGTCCGTAAAGGCTCGCGGTCTGTCGGCACGTGGCACGCTTCGCCACCCCAAAGATTCCCTCTCGTCGCTGCAACCCCCCCCCCAGTATATGTACACCATATACGTGTGAGCGTGTGCGCGCGCGTGTTACCGACTCTCAGCTTTTTTTTCCCTCATCCCCCTGGGTAGGCGATTCTCCCCATCCCGGGGTGGGTACTTTTTTCTAACAGGTGGTGGCCCACAGCAGCGCATCGGTTTTTTTCTACCCTTTCTCTCTCTCAACATTCCTCCCCTCCTACTGCTTCTTTTTTTTTTTTCACAGGTGCACACCCATTATCCCCCATTCCGCTTTCGCATCGGTGTCCTATTCATCCACCGCAGAGACCCCGTGAGTGGCCACTTGCTCGACGCTTTTTCACTTAATTAGAGGTCATAAACTGCTGCCCCGTCCGCTTTACCAGGCCGGGTCGGGAAAATAGAAAGAAGAAAAAAAAGAAAAAAGTACACGAGAAGAGGGAAAGAACGTGGACCAAGAGGGACAAGGAGAGGCTTAAGTGGAGAGAGTGTCTCGTACGCTCGCACGTTCCGCAAATTGCTCCGCGCAGTTCTTTTTTTTTCTTCCCAACCCCATCGAGGCTACAACGTTCCTCTTTCACTAGCCACCCCGTTTCCACCCTCTCTGTCACTCTTTCGCTTCTGGTGGCTCGTCGGTTTTTCAGTGCCCCGGTACTTTACACCGCGTGAAGAGTTAATTAGCGTGCAGTGAAAACGAGCCGAGATCCTCGCCGTGTAATTAGCGTCACCGTGGCGGTCTTCGTTTCTCTTCGACCGACCCTATCTCCACCCCAGCACGGAAGAATACGCGAATTTATTCTTATCGGGGGGGGGGGGGTACGGTGGGGATGGTTCTTCGACGCGGCGGGAAATCGAGCCAGATTGCGCGAGCTAGACGAAAAACGAAAGTTTCTGGAGGATTGTAGAATTCGTAGACGGGGATCACGCTCGGATGGAAAATCATCCCCTGTGGAATCGGAGGAGTTGCACGCAGTTTCTGGGGGCTGTAGATCTTTCTACGACTTTTTCGGGGAAGCCTGGAATTGTTACTTTGATGGGCAATTGTGTGGGGAAACGGTTTTTATTCGTTTCGACTGAGGTGAGGATACGTTAATTCTTAATTCTTTCATTCACACTGTTGCCATATGGCTACGTATTCTGAGTTATGAAATAGAATATTAGTATTGTGTAGTTTTTTATATCTGTGAGTATAGTTATGTATAGTAGTTTGTTTCAGTTTTGTAGAAATGGTATGGCAGAAATTTGAATGTACATTTAAAAGCTTATTGGTAAAATAAAATATTATTGGTCCTTCGTTTTATTCATTTAATGGAATTCAAGTGTTGAGCACCGTTACTGCAAGTTATTGCAAAGGCAAGGAAAATTGAGTTTTGTTATTAATAATAACATTATAATGGAAATTATTATATGTAACTGTGGTAACTAGACAGCGGATTTTTATGCAAAACAAAAGTTTCTTAATTAATTTATAAAGGCGGGAGTAATTGTAGAAATTTATTTTTCCTCTTAAGCATCTTATTGGGTTCAGAATAAAATAGAAAACTCGTTGGATTCGATGAAAGATTTGTTTTTTATTGTATTTCACAGAGCCCTATAGGCTATAAATGCATAAAATCCTCAGTGTATTTTACTAATAACTATAACCTCGTCGTTTATTACTAATAAACTATAATCGTTTCCTAACATATTAAATTTCTCCCCGTGTAAAAAACATCAACTCGACTAATTATTATTAAATTCCGTTCAATTTCTAATGAAATAAACTCGGATGTAAATCGGATCACGGCAACAACTCACGAAACTACCCCCATCGCCGTTTGAACTCCTTGCGAACGATTACGGCGAACGGACGGAAGCTCCCCTCGGTTCTTTTTTCTGAAACCGGTTTCCCGAGCACAGGCGCGTGAGAAAGAGAAGAAAAAAAGCAAGGAAAGAGCAGTCAAAGAACGAAAATCTCATTAGATCGAATCAAGGAAAAAGGTGAACCGCGACGGAATGAAATCTCGCCCCGTTGAAGTTCTTTTTTTTTCCGCGGGGGTGAGAAATCCGCGGCCAGTGGCTGGCCTTCTTTAATTCTTATTTCTTTTCTCGCGTTCCCGACTGCCACGGCCAATGAGACGGCCGGAAACTTTTCACTTTTCGCCCCGGAGGACCTCGAAATCTTTTCACCCCTTCCAACCCCGTACAGCGCCACGGAGGAGGATGAAATTTCCTGCGGCGGAAAAAGACGGAGATAAAAGGGGCGGTTAAGGGGGTGGGGAAAAGTTCTTTCTTTTTCGTGGGTACTTTTCTTTAACGGCGTTCGTTGGAAAAGCCAACGATGGAGAGAGAGTCGGTACGGCCTGCTCGCACCCCCACCCCCTACTTTGGAGTAGGGGTGCTTTGAAAGGAAAAGAACCAGAAGAGGGAGGTAAGGAGAATCCATCCCCCTTCGGCCTTACGGAAAAAGGGGTGGCTGGACTCAGAGGTGGGGCAAGACTGGCGGTTGGCGCCCCTTAACTACCCCTTACGAGGCAAATCAATAAAAATACGAAAGTGTTCTTCTTCGGGTGCTGGCCAACCACCGACTGGAATAACATTTCTCGGTGATTCTGGAAGTGGGGGTTTTCCTTCGAAATTTCGTAGCCTGACGGGTGAACTTGAGATCGTGGACGGAGTTAGGATGTCTAATATGTGATTAACACGTTCAGTAATTTACAAGTACATGTACCGAGATGTACTTTTGTTTATTGCATCACTTTAGTCCCCATTTGTTTCTCAATTTCTCGGTTCAATTTGTCTTTAACCTTTTTGTCAAAATTCTTTAAAATAAAAGTCACGGAGCCTCAGTTGAATTCACCTATACATGTAATAGAATAACATAATTTTTTTTTTAGAAAAACTGGTTTACGTGGGGAAAGGTAATTATGTAAGGGAGTATTATTTGAACGGAGACGTTTGATATTTTTTCGAAAGTGTATGTTTAAGGGTGTATATTTTCTTCGTACTAAACACAATAAAACGTTTCGTCAGTGGTGGGGGAAGTTTTAGTTGGGGGTTGAAAGTACGGCCACGGGTCTCCAGTCGCAGCAACCTCCACGTGGTGAGACCTGGGCAATCGATATTATTTGATATAGTTTATCGTCACTAGACTACAACCTTCCACAATAAAATAAAAATATTCACGAAGATCGAACAATATTTTATACACGTTATATTAATACAATCCTTTATTTCATTTTTAATTCAACGAAACCATCAATTACTAATTAATTCCTGATACATCAGTTTAGTCTGTGGTCTAATGATTACCATTATATATCAAGTAATACGAGCAAATGGCTGCGAACTTCCCCTCGTTTCTTAACCCTTTAATTACCAGTGTTGCCCCGCGTACTCATTTTAAAAATGAATGAAATTCTATCACCAGTTAATATCTATGCAACCTTTGTTAAAAGGTTAATTTGTCCCGTGGTGTCGAATTGTCAAATTGGTAAAAAATGACTACAATGAAAAGAAAAACAGATAAATTTGCAAATTCTATAAAATAAAAATCACGGAATTTCAACTAAATTTACTTACAAATAACAAAATAACATCATTTCTTAGGACTAATATTTGTCGAATTGACACAAGTGATAAATGAAGGTTAAAAATAATAAAAATACAGGATCATTGAAATTACGTATTTATTTGTTTATTCCATCAAGCTATATTCTGCTTTCTTCTCTTCTCTGCATCGTTTCTGTTCGACAAAATCCGTAAACAGTGATTTCGTTTTAATATTGTTTATTTGTTATTACAAGGTACAAGATGGACGTAATTGTATTACGAATTAAACTCGATTGGTCCGTCTCGACTTTCCACACGTGGCCCTAATTCAGCGAAACACCATCTCGCCTCGCGTTCCTCGCGTTTACAAGTCCCGTGGCATGTGTTCTCCGTGCCGCGAGCAGCACTCGAGGCCTCGTTTGCGTCCCTTGAGCTGGCCTAGCGTCGCTCTCGGGATCGCGCGGCAAAGTGGCTTCGAGGGTGCTCGTAAGACAAAGTGCTTCTCGAAGAACCCGGCAAATGTTTGACCGACGCTTCACGCGCGAAACCCAAACGTCTGCCGACCTGTTCAGTATTTTTTCCTTCGTGTCCCCATCGAACCTGTCGTCGTTGTTTGTATCCAGTCCGTTGGGAACCTTTTCCACGACAACTTAACAGTGAGTCTGTAAACAGAGAACGGATACAAGTGAAACAAAAGAAAAATAAATTAGATTTATCGATGTCTGACCATGCACTATCTCATTCTACTGCGGATTTTTTTTTTTTTTTTTTATTCAGAGGGATTTTTCTTAGCTTCTATTCCTCATTTCTTGGTTTCAGTATACAGTAATTTCTCGATGAGTGAAACATAAATTTGTTTTTTGAACCAAGCCGAGCCTCTGCTTAGTTTCTGTTTACTCTGGTTGGTTCCATAATGGGAGCTCAACAGTGGTGGGAATGACGCCGTTGTTCGTGTCGCATTCATCGAGGAACCACTGTAAATTCAGGGAATTGTTTATACAATTCACAAAAACATTATTGTTTGTTTAACTGTAGAAATACCAGCATTGAATCTGTACTAAGTTAAATTGAATAATACAATAATATACATAATATACAGCATAATTTATCATAATACAGTGCACTGTGAAATGCACAGCAAATTAAAAGTCAATATAAATTCCGACAAAAGCACTATTACAATTTCAGTAGTCGTAAAATAAGAAAAATATCTTTCTGATCGTTTTATCGTTGAAAGTGGTAGACCTTCCAGAAGACCGAATTGTTACTAATAAAATAAAACCTCGTCCAAAACAGGAAACATAACGTGCACGTAATAATTGATCGACAAACCACGGGGAATAAATTCGGGCGTATCTG
>NW_015373910.1:4016132-4051779 GCF_001272555.1 Dufourea novaeangliae | reverse complement strand
GCCGGGGCCGGCATCACCCACCCCCACCTCCAGCTTCTTTTACCCTCGTTCCTTCGGCAACCCCCGGTTCGCGCCCCTCCCACGCCAACCCCCCGTAACCCCTCCCCCATCCGCCACCACCCCTTGCGATCCAGCAAATCATCCGGGGCTACGTTCTTTTGTTCCTTCTTCGTGCCGCGAAAGATTTCCTCGGGATGGAAGAGAGAACGCGGCGCCTTGAAGAGCTTCGCCGGAAGCATCGCAAAAACCCTGAAGCGTCGCGTATAAATACGCCGTTGAGATGCAAAGCGGGGAACGCTGGACGGAGGAGAACGTTTGTCTCGTTCCTTACCCGATCGCCGTTGAGCGGCGTGGAAAACCTCGAGTCGCGAACTTTCACGACAGTTTGTTTTTCTTTTCTTTATTCCCATTTCTGAGACGCTTTCACGTTGAGTTTGTGAAACGTAAGTGATTATATTTTGTTGGTGGATGAATATTGTTAGTGATGTATCGTTGATATTTCTTTGGGTGATTTTAGGGGGGTGGAATTCGAATAAATTGCAGCAGGGTGTACGTTATGTAGAAATCATTCCCCTATCGACTTAATCCTCGGGAGGCGGACGTTTTTAATGTTCGTACAGCAACGGTGCTTGAGTCCGTTTGGATATTTAATACTTCCTATTTTTTCGAAACTCCAACGATTTTTCAATTATTCGAACTATTCGAATTATTCGAGTACTCCGTGTTATTCAAATTATTCGCATACTCCGAACTATTCGAATCCTTAGAATAAATGATTCGCATTCAAAATTATTCGAACAGTTCGTATATCCGAATACCTACAGTTCTAGTTTCGATAGTTATGCCACGCACTGTTTTAATATCACTCGATCACATGAATAATATTATCTTGAAGACGGATATATCGTCCGTACGCTTCTTAACCAAGATTAAAAGCAAACATTTGCCAAGAGACCAAATCCTCCTTCGTCCGTCCCATGAATCGAAAAATAAAAAAATATTATAATCGAGCACACGCGCGCGCGCCATAATCCACGGTCGAATTAATTCGTCGGTGTCTACGGGGGTAATTGTCCCCGACCGTGGAGCGCGCGCGATCGTCGATCGAGCAGAAGTTGACTCGGCCGTTGTATTAAAGAAGCGAGACAAAAGCGACGACGTCGGCGGGAGGGGTGGTGTCGCGGCGCAACGAAAGGGGTAAAAATCTTAGGACCCTTTGTCTCGGTGACGCCATTTTATCATTCCTCGCCCCCGCCAAGCGAGGCCGAACGCACCCCTTCGCTCAACATATTTCAAGTGACAAAAAGCGTCCCTCTTCCGAGGACCGAGATTCATCCCCCTTCGTTTCAACCCCTCTCTCTCAGCTTCACTGTCCCACCACCACCATCACCAAACCCCCTCGTTCCTACTCCTCGATATGCAACGGTGTTTCTAACTTTAATTACCCTTATCTACCGGCAAAAAATCGCGCGTCACCGTTCTTGGCAGACGAATCGCCTGCGATTAAGGGTTTCTCGACGGTCCGACTCTCTGTCTATAAGGGTGGCTATTGTCATTTTATTCTTTCTTCTTTTGTTAACCGAGTCTTCTCGATTTTTCGTGAGGGCATCGACGATTTCTCACGCGACTCGGACTCACGGCGAGATATAATTCTCGGGAAATTAAACGATAACGTGATTAACACGAGCAAATTTCGGGGACGGGGGTTTCTCTAATCGGAAACTCAATATGGAAACTTCTCGTGGCGCTTTGCACGCGCGCGCTGGAAGACTGTGAATTCGATTTTCGGTTTGTTTACGCCAGTGATGGCCAAACTCACTAGCGGGCAACAACGTGCAGCATGCGGGCATATGGCAGTGGTGGGTGAAATGTGTGAATGAGAGCACGTATCTATTATTTTCTTCGCACACAAATATGTCGTTAATCACGATTCGTGACTCGTAAGGGAATTATTTTTATTGTTATAAGTCTGAATAATATTTAAGCCATGTTTTACTGAATTTTTGCACATATTGTTACAAAAATAAGTAGTATTTAAG
The DNA here is from genome assembly GCF_001272555.1 of Dufourea novaeangliae. Lineage (NCBI taxonomy): Eukaryota > Metazoa > Arthropoda > Insecta > Hymenoptera > Halictidae > Dufourea > Dufourea novaeangliae. The sequence continues at coordinate 4,049,740 of NW_015373910.1, read as the reverse complement.
GCAATTGTGAAATATCTTGTCTTATCCTTATGAATTACTTTACGAAAATCTAATTTTGCATAAAACTCCAGGGTCTATTTATAAGTTATTATCGACACAATTAAATCTGTAGTACAGTGAATAAATCTGTGTCTAATACTTGTTTGTATAAATTCGTGTTTGAAATTAAACTTGCATCAATATCCACAGTATAATAATAATCAAAGGATAGTAATTCCAAAAATTCCGAAATTCAATAAGAATTTTTATTTATTAACACTTAATCGTACTGCAATTTGGCATAACTTAGTTCAATAGTACATATGTCTACAACTTTTAGAACGGACAATAATCAATACCTTCTCATTATCAGAATTTTGTAAATAAACTGGATATCACCGGTGATTTATTATTCAAAACTTAATACGCAACTCGTGGAAGAAGAGGAGCGATGTTTAATGTAACATATATGAAACTCGCATTAACGCATTACAGTCCGTTATTGTTTCATTAAAAACTCCCTTCGAGGCCGGGCGAAATTTCGAACGAATGATGCAATTTTAAAATCTTTTTTGCGGACAAAGTTTTAATTAAACAACATTCTGCCCCGTGTGTCTTTTAATACACACATAAAAATATGTAAAACATGCTTCATTTGTTCTAAATTTGCAGCTCCGACGAATTTTAAATAGAAAATTTTATTCACTGTACCAGAAATACGTGCATAAGAATTTTACATTTTTGCTTGAAATCGCTTCGGGCTTTTTCATGAGTCTTTGTGAGTCAGGCGAATATTGACATGATTCGAAGACACTGAAAGCGGAATATTTAGTATTTGAGGCAACCAATAGAAGATCAAAGAATTTAGATTTATTCTTTGATGCCCTGGAAACGATAAAACCAAGTTCAGTAGCCAGCAAAAGAATATTTTCCATTTCAGGCAATTTTGTATTTAAAATAAGAACAAGATTAAGTAATCTTTGAGTGGATCTTTTGTGGTTTTCTTAAACCATATTTTCTGAAAAAAAACAGTAAATGAAATAAAGAATTATAATTTATATTTCCTGCATATTTTAGTTACTTCAGTATTCTTTATATAGTTTTATATGCAGTACATTTTATTTTGTTATATTTTCGTAGTTCCATAAATATGAAATAAACTGAAAAGTTCAAAAATAGGTATAAATACTTCCTCACAGTTTCAGTTACATTCCACTTTCTTTTCTAAAAATTCAAAAACCGTATTGTTTGAAATATTGGAATTTAAAAACCAGTGTTTTCAAAGTTCACTTTTTGTATTAACGCTACTAGTCTAAAAAAAAGAATAAATTTTGTTCCCAAGTACTCTGCCAGGTAAGAAACAATCGAAAGGTCCATGGAGATGGCCTCGAAGTGATATCGAGTCATCATTATCGACGCGTCCGTCGTCTTTCCTCGCAGGCTCTCTTTTCCGCCGCGCATATTGTGGGCATTAAGCAAGCCATCGGCCATGTTATTCGTCTTTCATTCCTACCGAAAATCCCGAGGGCGAGGCGGGTAGGACCGTGGCTACCGAGGGTGGGTTGACGTCAGAAAAACCACCCCCGTCCGATTCAGCCGGCCCGCCGGCACCCCCCCTAGAGTTTTCTTCCATTCCCCTTCTCGCCATTGCGGACTGCTCCGCCGCTCGACGATGGGGGATTGCCCGGAAAAAGAAACTCCGAAGTAAAATGGCCGTGCCAGATTCCTTTTTCATTCTTCCCTCTCTCTCTTCCTCTGTCCGTTCCCGTCTTCCTGGATTTTTCCGTCGGTCGTTCGCTCGACTCGGGCCATCTGGCCTCTTCCACCCCTCCCAACCCTTCCTGATCGCGGACTCGGGACGAAAGTTAGTTTGTTCGTTAATTTTATGAGAAACTTCTATAAATAGAAAGCAATTAATCGATCGTCTATATAAAAGCGAACGTTTGCAGTTCAGCTGTTGTGGATCCGTGAGCTTTATCGAGTCGTCGGAGTTTTTGGGGGGATGAAAATTTTGCAAATATACGATGACTTTATTTGTTCGGTTGCTCTTGAGTATTATTGCTTGGTGAACGGAAGATTGATAATAATGAAAGGTTGCTTGAAGTGGAGGCGGTAAAAATAATGAAACTGGGGCGAGCTAACGATGTTTGTAGTTATTTGCTGCTTTGAGGGACTGTAAGTCAGTGCATTGAATATTGGAATGTTTGGTTTGGAAAGTTAAGAAAGAATTGCGAGGCATAGAATTTAGTGAAAGAAATAATATATATGTAGTCTACGTACATACTTGTAGAAAGTTATCTTCAAAAAAGGGAGGTGCATAATAGTGAAAAAAAATAGTAGCTATCTCTAGTCGAATTTTGCCTTCTATTAGAAATTTAGATTGTATCTACAAATCGTATTTAATGTGTCATATATTTGTTTAATATAAGGTTCAAGAAAATTCTGTGTTCAATATTCTAATTTAATTTAAAAATGACGAAGCATTTCGTAAATTGTTACTATCCCATTCAATATTAATTTATGAACCCACATATGTACTTTATATTCGTGTACTTATCATAAATTGAACGATTTCTTCTCAGATCACCCTATATATTTCAAACTTTCAATTAAAACTCCACTATCCAATTCACCCTGACAATTTAAAACAAAATGAAAAATTGGTTGAATCTTATAGATTAATTTCTAGAAACTAGATACAAAGGAAAATGTATTTTGTAAATAAATTTTCCGAAACTTTCTATTCTACCAAATTTCAAATAATCCAATATTCTGTAAATGCATAAACTTCCCAGTCTATTTAGAAACTAACTACAACCAGGAAGTAAAAATTTCTTCGCTGTACAACGAAAACAATTTCACTCACCTGTCTACTTCTAACAATCGAATTTTCAATATTTCAACCCCGAAAAGTTACCGTATAATTCTCCGTTGAAAGAATCCGAACTTTTGTTCCGATACAAAACCGGCGATAGTCAAGATCGAGCTTCATCAGAGGAAAGTTCCGTTTTACTTGGAGATTAACGGAGCTTTCGCGGCAACTTGCAATTTTAATTTCATTTTAATCGCCGGATAGAGACCACGGGAATGAAAAATTCCCCGTCTATCGAGCTTGGATCGCGAACGGATTGGACGGGTTTCGCGTTGCGAAAATGTTCCGGGACGAAGCCATAAATCGTGTTATTAGGCGCGATCACGGTGTTTGAACGATCTTCTGGGCAACACACACCGGATCAAAGCGTTTCCTTAAAGCTGCGCTGCCTCGCGACTGAAAGTTTAAAGTCGCGCGTGAACCTCGATGACATATTTCGATGAACTTTCACCCGTGAATTTTGAACAACGAAACCGTTTCTTGTCCGTTTTCCCTCGTGGACATTACTGACTGTCTATATTATTTCTATACAGTGAATTTTTCATATATTCATTATCTCTGCACGTGTTTGGAACACACTGATCAAGATTAAGAAAATGTTTCTTTCATTCTTAGCCTAATTCCCCCTTTAACTGGTGAAATAAATTTTTCTGTTATTTTGATTCAGGTGAAATAAGGTATTCTACAGTTATCCTCATTCTACTCACGAAGCATTTGTTGCAAGTGGACTGCAGCTTTCATGCATTTATCGCGAATACGAATGCACTGAACGCAATACAGTATAAAATTTAGTAAAGACTACAATCAACTTTATTTTGGATCTAGTAACACCTTTAACAAAAGAAGCAAGTGTCTAACAGAATTTTAGTTCCTAAAATCACTCTACAAAAATCTGACTTTACATAAAGATCCACAGTCTAATTACAGTGACTCACAAGTTCCTTCACAAAACCCTGTCACCTCCGATTGTCCAAATTATTTCCCAAAATTGGAATTTTGTTTCAAAATAAAGAAAAACTGACTACAGTTATAAAAGTTTCAACACCTAATTATTATTTCAAAAGTTTATGAACATACACCTGATTCACTGTCGATTACTAAATTCCCCTATCGATAGTCTACAAGTATCAATAAAATAGTCCAAGTACCTCCAATTATTCCTCCGTCCCAGCTGACAATCTCAACCACCAAGGAGCACCACGAACTTCAGTAAGCCACAAAACCTCAGACCCCAAATCATCTTCAAGATCCCACAAATCTCGATCTCCCAGCCAACCCAACACTGAACCGTCTCCAAGCCGCCCGTTTCCATAATCAAGGTTATCCTCACGCCGTCCCAAAGGACCCCAGCCGTCGCGGTTCCGCGATCTCGATCGTCACTGGTAGACAAAAAGGGCACAAAACCGCGCGCCAGGAACAACGAAAATCACGATACAACAAGAGTAGAGATCGCAGGAACAACCGTCTCTCCGCGCGTGTCCAGCAGTCCGTCTAACTCGGTTTCGTGGCGTTGATCGTGTTGGTCAGCCCCCCTCCATCCTGCCGTTCGTTGAGAGAGAAAGCCCTTTGATCAACGGCGAAAAAATCCGGAAACCCGTTCCTCAAAAGTGACCCTACCTGGCGTGCGTGGCTTTTGTCGAACCGGCCAAGAGAGGGGGGGGGGTGGAGAGGGACTGGAGGAGAACAGTGGCAGAAGGAAGGGAGAGAAAGAGAGAGAAGAAAGAAAGAGGAACAGCTTCCAAACGGCCCTTTCCGCATTAGCATAACCCTTGCGAGTGAGCTGTCCACGTGTGTACGAGCCGCCGCCGACGGTATGCCAGGGGGCCCCTGAGAACTGGTCAGGTAAGTTTTTTCGCACTTTTTAATTCCCGATGACCAGATGCCCGTTGCGACCCTTACGCGAGCGGTACGAAGGGGAGAGGGATCTCGGGGGCTACGCTCTGACCTCAATGAGAGATGACCTCCCCTTCGGGAAGGGCCGCACCGGATGACCCCATAAAAATTCCGGAACCGGTTTCCCAGACGCGCTAGGGCCTTCGGGATTTTTCGGACGTTTTAACGGTCGGGGCCCAGGGACCGGGTGCAAATGTGGGTATACACCTTTCAGGTAAATGCGCCGACAACGATCGTGAGCCGATGAAACGGTTCGGGGCTGGTTTCGTGTACGCACCGAGAGCTGGTCGGACACGTGTGCCTTGGGCGTCGCGTCGTTTCGCGATTCTATTTTGTTGTGGCGATAGGGTGGGTATTTTCTTGATTGGAGGAAGATGGTGATTGTGAATCCTGTTGGGGGTTTTTTTTTTGACGAGATTGGGCCACTTTGTGGGTCCTTTTTTAAGGGTATAGTTGCTGTTTCTTTGGAATGATTGGGATTTTGTAGTTGAAAATTAGTCAAGGTAACTATGTATCTTGTACTGGAAAAACCTATTCCACACCATTAGGACTTTTTATTACATTGTTGTATTGGTTCTGATCCTTGATGAACACATGTAGATAGAATACTGTTTAAAATCAATGGGATTTTGTATTATATTACTGTATGGGTTGTAATTCTTGATGAGCATACATTAGACAGAACTTCGACTGAGAAGAAAGGGTCTCTGTACGTGCCAAGTACTGATTACGGTAAACTAGATTACTATCCATACTAATAAGTAGACTGCAGTATTTATGCATTTATAGCACAAATGAATGTATTGGACTAAATAAAGTAGAGACTTCAGTAGTATCTAGTAAATGTATTCATTTATTTCCAAAGTAATAGAATCATTGATAAAGTAGTCTTTGCTTATTTCTGGTTTTTAAAAATTTGCATAAAGATCCCCTTCTACTCATAAGATACTTTCTTTTTATGTAGTGAATAAACAATGCTGGAACAGTAATATATTATAGTTGTCAGCAGTGTTATAAACAACAGTAATATATTACAGTAATAACTGTATGCCTTAGGAAGTAACAAATCACTGCTACATACTACAATAACTACTGGATCTACGTCACTGTGACACGATGAAGAGAATCGTTTGAAGTTAATGATTCAGTATTTAGAAATAAATTCATCAGCCAACTACTTCCACAATCACACAGAAATTTACACTACTGATTTTCACATAATCCCAGCCGAACAGTCTTCTCATGCATTAATTAATATTCGTCAAAACAAAATACAATCGTCAGATTGTAATCAACTAGCAAGCGTACAGTTTAATACAACATTTTACACCAAAATCCTACAATAAAATAGCGACAGAAGACAAAAAAATTGTTTCCCCCATTCGCACTCAACCGATCTAAATTCACGACGTTGATAAAGAAAAATATCCTCCGGCGGAGCAAGACGATAGATCGCGATCTATGGCGCATCGAACGCTTCGAACAATTAATATTCCAGACGGTCGGAAAATCAAGTGTTTCAAAGTTTCATGGAATCACCAGGGTTCGGATCCAGAAAGGACACCGTGATAGGTCCAGCGACGGAAGACCAGAAGTCTCTTTGATTCGGCCAGGTCTCCTTTGACCCAACTATCCCCCACCCCCCGTGACAGCCAATTCGCTTAATGACTTCTCTTTAGGGAACCGCCGTCGGAACAACACCGATGACCCCGAGAGAGTCTTTTACCCTCGATACCGAGTTTCGTTGCATGAAAAATACACCACGGTTGAAAAGGGGTTGGTAGGAAACCCCTGGCCCAGGGTACCACGGTGGCAGACGCGCGATAAACGATCCCTGGAACTTCCGTGGGCTGAAAAGAAATTCGAAAGCAGCCTGCCTCTCCGTCGTTACGAGCCGAGGAAGGCCGGCAGGGGGTGGAGAACGGAAGAAGAAGAAGAAAAAAAAACGGCAAAACTCAGGGCGGTTCTCGCGCCACCCCCTCCTGCCCCACCGTCCGCGATAGGAGAATCGGACAGAGAAGGCAACCGAAGAGAAAGGGTCGACGGGCGGCGTTGGTGGAGGGTGGAAGCCAAGGGGGGTAGGTAAGAAGGAGGACGGGGTTCTCCGACGGCGGTAGAAGGAGGGCGGCATTAATTACGGTCTTTTATTATAAAAACTGAACTCCCTCCGGCCAGGAGAGAACGAAGAGAGAAGCAGATAAGGAGGGAAAAAGCCCACCCCCCATCTAGACTCCGACGACTGCCACCGCCACCCTCTTCCGCCCTCTCTTATTCCTCCTTTTCCTAGCCCGCCCGGCCACCGAGACCCTCTCTCCTACCCTCTGTTCAATTTAAAATACTTAATCTGTCTTAGTCCGGAGCCGCGCGAGGTTGTCAAATGCAACTGTTGTCCCGGGATGACGATCGCTGCCTCGTCCCGCGGTAGGTACACGCAACGATGGACTCTCTTCCTCGTTTCCCTGGCTTTCTGTCTCCGCCACTGTCCCCGACTCGGCTCCGTCTGAATCTCTGGGAAAGATGCTGAGGACGACGGTAAACGGGGTATTAAAAAGTCGTACTGATTGACGGTTTGTCTCGATGGGGAACGGATTTTCGAGGTCTGTACTGATTGTTCGGTTCTGGAGGAGTTGTTGAATTTGGGAAAACGAAACTGGTGGGATGTTCGGAATAGTTAGTAGTGTTTTTAATTTTTTTAAAAGGTTTCGTTTTCGAGGTTTGTCTCGATGGTCTCGAGTCAATAAGGAGTAATATTTATAATAATTCGTTACCTATTGGTTTTATCAGAAAATGTTTTAATGAATTGTGTAGCGTTCCATGGTAAGCATCGATGGATACAATTTAATTTTTTTTGTTGGGTATTTTTTTTAAGATATCTAGGTGACGTTGAGGTATTTCAGGGTCAATGTATCTTTTTTTAATACTACGTTGTTGTTGATGCAAGAACGAATTCGCCGACCTAAAGCATGGTGGTATTAAAAAAAGATGCATTGGCTTTGAAACAACTTAAAATCATCTTGATATCTTAAAAAAAGCAAGCTATAAAAGAATCAAATGGTATCCATCCGATGCGTTCCTTAAAATGCTACATAATTCGTTAAAAAGGTTTTTGATACAACCAATAGGTCGTTACCTATTATTATTATTATAATAACCTATTAATTATTTTAGGTGGTAGTTCTTATTGACTCACCCTGTATATAACTTCGATTGGTTTAGCTAAAAAAAAAGCTGTTCAACCTGCTTCTCGATGGATTTTGTTTTCGAAGTTTCTCCTCGATGCAGAATATTGTAGCGATCGCAAGGAATAATTATCCGATAGGACAAAGTGTAATTAATTGGGCGAATAATGTAAAATGTTTCAGTCGAAGTAATGTAATTTTTTTACAAATCTGATAGAACGCGAATGAAAATGATCTTTGCTCAATCAAACTATTTTTCCTTCGTCCAGTTACAAGATAACGAAGACACGTTCTGAACAACCCAATAAATTCGATAGACTGCAGATTTCATTTGTGATAGATGTAATTAAGTGAACTGTAATGACATCGTCGTATTCTTTAGATAGAAAGAGTATTATGTAGTAACAAGATTCTATTTAATATCTGGTCTTGTTGAAGGAAATTATAGGAAATTGTGAATAGAATTGTAATTAATCTTGGGTTATAATTTTCTGGTAAATGTACATTCTGTTTCTTTTTTACAGCGAGGTATACACAAGATGACATCACTATGTAAACGGGTGATACAAATTTATAATTCATTTTGAAAAAATTCGTGGATGAAATGAAATCGATTATGCGATCTTGAGAAGCTCGATTCTTTGCGAGAACAATCGAGGACATCAAAGGATGGGGGGACGAAGTATACGCGTCGCCTAAACGATGCCCAAGAAGTTCCAATTTCACTTCAGTGAGCTTCTTTGCAGGTTTCCGATCGATTTCGACGCATTATGTGCTATTGATGACTGGATTCCTTGTGCGGGGTTGATTGGATTCCTTCCGTGATAGACGCAAAAGCGTGTTTTAATTCTTTTGAATACTTTGTTTCCTTTCTCGTGTTTCGCGACTGACCGTAAATGAGCATTAAATTAAAGAATTCTATAAGATATATATGTCGAGCAATAAGTTACTAAATGAATTATTCAAAGGAAATAGATAAAAAAAGTATCTCGGAAAAGCGAATTATCCAAGACAACTTAATAAAGATTATATTCACTTCGTCGTGATATATTTCGTTGAAAATTGAAAGTTCAGTTATTTCGAATAGTAACAGATTTGCAACAAAATTCAACCTTTTTTAATATTTCAATATTATAAAACAATTTTTCAACATTTGCTAGTTACAAGGGACCATATCGTTACACTCACCGATTTTTACGCAACTCTCCGAGAAACTAGTTCTCATAAAAATACTTAACATGTACATTCTTCTGAGAACTATTGTCTCACGGTTACATTGACAATCGATTACTGTCACTTAGATACACAATAAATTGTCAATGAGTGTACAAAGTCTCCTCGGCACTGAACATTAAATATTTAATAAATTAATGACCATATCCGGCTAAAACAAATATAATAGGCTTCAAAATTCCACGCTCTATCACTGTGCTAACCATAATTAAAAAGTTAGTGTTACACCTGAGGACCTTCCTCGTCACTGCCGAGGAGCCTTCGAACACTCATCGAGGATTAACAGTATTTCTACTTAATACTATAGATTATTAACTTTTTCACATTCTTAATACCAGAAGATTTTTCAGGGATCAAAGGAAAAACCCATCGAACTAAACAGTATTCCATATAACATCTCCGAAGGGTTGTTTACCACGATATACTTAACCCAGTTTTCATCCCCAATTTTCCTCCGAACAGTAGAAACGGTATTACAAAGAACATTCATTTCACCGTACGAAAGTCGAAACGACCACGGACAGGACGGTGGCCTCCGGTTGAGAACCACCGTGGAAAATAAGAAACGGGAAAACGGCGAGGATTTTAATTTGCATCCCCCCCCTGTCTCCCCCGTGGCGGCCACCTTCCGCCCCGCTCACCACCACCCGACCGCCCTTGTCTTTTGCAGAGCTCCGGAGAGAGGCTAGAGCTACTTTCTCCGAAGGGGTGGAAGAAGGAAGGTTAAGAGGGACGGCGACGCCGGGGTGGAAAAGGGTGGAAAGGGATGAAGAAGAAGGGGCCAAACGGTTGGAAATATCATAGCCGCACGCGCAGAACGAAATTACCGATTTGCCTTGGGCGTTCCTTCCATTTTTTTTCCCCCGATTCCGTGCCTCTTCTTCCATTTCTCGCTCGTTCTTCTTCTTTCGTCACCCCACCCTCCCCATCCCCCTCCACCCTTTCGCTGGCCACCCTCGCCCCGTCGAACCGCCCTTCCAACGGTGGCCCCGGCATGGCAAATAACTTTCATAATTCTCGATTAGAAAGTTTTCCTTCAGCCGAGAGAAGGGGTCATCCAACGTTACGGCCGACCCTTCGCTGTTCCTTCGAGCTTTCTCGATTCTTTCCCGACAGCCTCCCAACCCCTCCATAGGTCCACGAATAACGGGGGATGAAAATCAAAATTGACTTCGGACGATGTTTCTGGCCATCGACCCTACTCCCGGTCACCCTATCGTGCTCGTCGCTCACGATCAGAACTTCCTACGAGATGCTCTCTCGACGGAGGATGGACTGTAAAATATGCGTGAAGGTTCGATGACTTTGGTTTTCGCCCACCCCCCACTCCACGGTGGTGTATCGTTCTTGGAAATTGCGTAACGGGGGGTTGAAGATCGGGTCTTAGGGTGTGGAATTAGATTCAGGGATCTTTAAGTAATTGAATGAGAGAAAGGATAAGGTGTATCGGAAGATGTTAAGTGGTACTCGAATTTGTTCTTCGGTTGTGACCCATTCAAAGTATGTAAAAATAGTTTAAAATTCTTTTCTAATGGTACTTTTCGTAAAAATCGGTGAAAATCGCCAACTTTGAGGGTCTGTATATTTTAAACAATTTCAAACTCAGCAATATGATGACTTACCCCTTTCCACCCTATTTTTACACGAAGTATAACATATTTCAATTTGAACAAAATCCCATAAATCGTGTACAAAAGTGATCCGCCTGGCGTGGAATGACCTGTATATAAAATAGCATTGAACATTTATTGGCGATGTATTATATCAGTTTTATATAGAATTTTGTCAAGTTTTAGTTTCAAAAACCCAGATACCATCTCTTGTACTCTGTGGAACCCATTTTTTGTTTTTCATCATTGAATTGATTCAGCCAAGCGATTGGCCACGTGAGTAAGCAAGCTAGAAGTTAGTTCGCGAAAAAAAACATTGCAACGACAGAAGGGGTAAAATTGTATCGAGGACTGTACCGTGGTCCCATTGAAAGTACCAAACGATCCGTTCCAGAGGAAGGCAGCCGGGTCAGCGGCGAGGGTCACTCGACATATGGCCCAAATCCTGGGCCAAGCACTCATTACGCTGCACGAATTCGATCCCCTCCTGATTTCGGACAATCCTCGAAACACGCCCCCTTCCCTTGTGTTCATCACGCTCGACCTCTGTTCCCCGTGGACTCTTCAATTTGGCCCAGTTTCGACCGAGAAAGATGTTTCGATAAAAACCCCGGAAAGAATTCTTCTACTCTAACTGGAAGAAGCAACAAAAAAATGCAGAGAGATTCAAAATACTTGTGAATTGTTGACCTGAATAGTCCAACCAATTTTCACAAACCCCTGTCGCGTCTTTACTTTCGTACACACGGAATCAGGAATCATAAAACAAATTTCCTAAATTCTACCCTATTCTGTATGAAACAGAAAAATTAACCTATTTCTGTAAAATACTTTAATCCTCCTTTTATAAACATCCGTGATCCCTATTATACTTATTGCTTCCGCCACCCCCTGGGTCTTTCATGTCCAGACTTACTTTTTTTTATCCTATTTTGACTTCCAAGAAATCTAAAAAATTCAAGTTCGAAAACAATTCGAACATTAATTTCTACAAGATTAATTTACAAGTTTCCTAGAAATTTGAGTGCAAACTTTTGCTTGCGCCATAGTAGACCGAGGGTGGATCACGGACGATTAAAATTCAACATAAATGTCCAACAAATCACTATTTATACATTCATCTGACCTATGAATAATGCACTTCAAATTCCTCCCATCAGAAGTAAGGAACAGTAAACTACAAAAATTTTAAACAAAATGTTACCAGACCTAAGAGTCCAGAAAAAAGGATTGGACACAGTACGCAGAACAGACGCGAAACACCGAAATCGCAATTGATTCTCGCAAGCCCAGAGATTGAGGGAATCGCTAGGCGAAAGTTTCCCCAAACTTGGCAGACTTCACCCCAGTAGACATTACTGCACCACTTCGATCGAAAGAATCAAAACGCGTGCAAAATCTGTCCGAATGCTCTCAATTAAAGACCCAGTCAGGGGATGAAAGCGCTGCCCCGCGAGTGCAGAGGGTTAGGGAGGTGTGGGGTAAGTATCGGGTCAGAGTTCCAGTTTGTTTCTCGTCGGCAAAGACTCCTCCCCGGTCGACAACGCGAAATTTCCCGAAGATCAAAAAACAAGTCGGACGTGTTCGAGGAGGACGTAAGGGGTGGGGTTAAAAGAGGATTGGCAGGGGTGGGGGACGGGGCACGCGAAGTCGTCGGTAAGAGGCAGAGGAATAAAGAGGAATCGTACGAAAGAGGAAGAAAGAGATCAAGGAAAGGCTGCTCCCGGCATCTCGGCCCATGGTACCCACTTCGCTTCATTAATTTCTCGCAAAGACAGTGTCAGAGTCACGGGGGTTTTCCGGCTGCCAGGGGATCCTGGGGACCCGGTAGAGGAGGCTACCGCTCTCTCCTACGCTCTGGTATTTAAATTCAAAAACGAGAGCGAGCCAACTCCTCTGGTCCCGTCTCTGTCCCACTTCATCCCGCGGACCACCTTCGTCTCCCTCGTCCTCGTCTCGCCCCTGGACTTTCCTAATGTTTTTCTCTCGTTTCTCATCCTTCCGTGCCACCCACCCTTCCTCCCCCCTCGCAACGAAACTCGTTCATCCCCCCAGCCTAAACCGCTCTCCTCTTCCAACAGTACCACCAGTCACCCTCCCCCCACTGCCCCCTCCCCCCGCGCAGCCTCGTTCCACGATGGCTCAGTCAATAAAGTATTCTAAAAACCCCGCGCGAATAAGAGCCGTCTTACTCCCTCCTGCCCCCGTCCCGTCCCACCCCGTCAGCCACCCTCGAGGGCCCCCCGTTTTCGTTCGAGCCGGCAACCCACACCCTCTTCGTCCCAACCACCCACCCCCCAGTCCTCCTACTTCCTTCGTCCCTGAGCCACCCACCAACCGTCAACCCCACCGTGACGATGGGTGGGCGAAGGAGGGGTCCTAGGGGGGTGGGGAGGGGGGAGGTGGAAAAATAGGGGTGGCAAAAAACGTCAATAATATCGGCAAGATGGAAGCTGCACGAATGTTTTAAGGGATTCCAACCCCTGCGGTTTTCGTTCTTGCTTCTCGACTCGCCGTTAGCTATCCCTCTCTTTTACTCATTCTCTCTCTGTCTCTCACGTTTGCGATTCCAACGACGACCGTGTTTCTTCTTCGCCTTTTTCTTCTTCTTCTTCCTTCGCGAATTGGTTCTTTGCTCTTGGACCGGGAACTTATTGCTTCTTGTTTCGAATGTGTCGTCCTTGAGGGATGCTTTTTTCATTGTGGTTAATCGTGGGATATGGGGCTCTGACAGTGAGCATACTTTTTGAATGGATTGTTTAGCTTTCTTGGATTTTTCGCGAGGATTGACGGTGACTCATAAATTTGTTCAGGGAAAGCGGTCGAATATATTTGACCGAGATTATTTACCGAATTGCGAATTTTACTTGAAAGTTGAGAGAAAATTTATCGGAAATGTATTCAAAGTTGAGAAAAATTAGCTAATTATGTAATTAAAAAATTAAAGGAAATGTATGATGGAACTAAAGATAATGGGGATATATAAATAGAAATTGCATACAAATTTGTACAGTTAATTGTTATTTCGAAAGTAGTTTTACTTTTATTTTGCTTTGGGCTGAAATAGTTGGGTGAAGTTTGTGAATGGAGAAGAGGAGCGAGCGTAATGTTACGCTGTGCGTGTAATGTAACTTTGAAATTTATAGAGAAAAATATAACGAATTAAAAAGTTAATGGAGCATTTGTTATTTGACACAATTACTTCAGAGAGTAGCGAAGTAATGGGAATGTTCCAAGTGGTTATTTAATGTCTGACGGATAGGTAATACCTAATTCCAGATTCGGGAGTCGTAAGTTCATTAGTGTGATCCCTCGAGTGACTTTATAGGGGTTGGTTCTTGAACAGGCAAATTCATTTTGTGACGACAGTATTGATGACATACATGTATCCTTTACGATCATTGAAATGTTATTTTTATAGTCTTTCCGTAGTCGTGTCGATTGACTAATTTGGTATGGTGAATAAAAAAATCGTGAAGATACTTGTCATTATCAGACCATCTACGAAGGCAATTCATTATCTAGACAAAAAATTTCGAAGAACGAACAAAAGTAATTCGTCATTTTTGTTTATTGATTAAACGTGGAAATTCGAATTTTTGTAATAAAATAATACTTCGTCTGAGACAACAATACTGAAAGACATAAATCATTTCGAATAAAATTCTGTAGTCCTATTTAACTATTATTAATTAGTCCTATGACCATTTAATATTTTTATTGACAACTTGTAAGAATCCTTGGTCCACCAAACATTTTTTCATCTACACTTAAAATTATTTATTAAAAAATGGACAACTCCAATAAAAAATAGATCGTACAGTATTTCCTTTCCACCACTTGGCACGCAGTTAAACAAAAACAGTTTGAGATAAACGAACGAATTTATTGGAGAAATCGAAGATAAGATTATTTCACTTCGTCTCTTATCCACAGGTACCAAACTTTAACGCGACCTTCCGCTCCCGCTGCGTAATTTCCTCGTCACGTTCAAGGTCTCCGAACGTGCAGAACACACACCCTCGGATATTCTCTACCTGCGAACAGTTTACAAACAATTCTCAGAATTCTTTCCGCGTTGCCGTGACGTAGGTACAAACACATGTATATTCAGTCTTCGTTTTCCTTTCTTACCGTGATGTCGAGTCACGCGTAACGAGTCAGTGTCTTTTCGTTTCCTGTCGAATTCGTTCACTTTCAGAAATTTCACATTAATTTTTCACCACATTTACGTTTTCGCTATTACGAACTTTGTAACGTCGCGAGTGAATGGTGAAAGATAATGGGAGAAAGGACTTGCCTTTGAAAACGACGCCACGTTGACTACGCCTCGAGCTACGAAACGTACGTACTGTGAAATTTTGTAGCGAATAATTATTTAAACTGTGAATCTAGTTCATGCAAAATCGGTTTTCAATGCGAGGATTTGGAAAAGGTTAGAATATTACGGTGATTTACTTAATTTTTAAGACCAGTTCCATTAACAGTACCATAATCATCTTCTTACTAAGAACTAGATATGTAGTTTTATTTTTATTTTGCATGCAGTCTATAAAATTAAGTTTTATCGAAATTTAGTTGGAAAAGGTCTGGTCATGTATATAATATTTAAAATATTGAGACTGAACGTGATCGTTTTGAACGTAGTTACCGAAGAGAATTACACGGTCGTTACATTAAAGTTTCGAAAAGGAACAATAATTTAATTAACCTAGACAATTTATAATGGTATTTTGTAACAAGAAATCGTATACTTTGCTGGCAGCCACTTCGCACCGGGTCACGGAGGTTAAAAGTATCGAGTGTCTTGCACCAAAGTTGACATTGACCGACACTCCGCTTCCGTGAAACTTCTCGGAACTTCCGGTAATGCTCGATAAAAAGCTACGTGGCCAGACCTGTTTCTAATCTTGCAATTATGACGGTAAACATTCGTTAACACTTTCGATGTCGAGTTCAATGTTAAAAAATTCGTGGTCACTGTTCAATTTCCTAGAGAGTATTTTTACACTACAAGAGTACGAAATCTCATAAATGCAAAAAATCCCATAACAATTCATTCAGTAACTAAGTAGGAAGTGATGACGAAATCATACAAAGAAAGAACCGTAATCTTACTATTTAACCTATATCTATTCTATGAAATGAATTGTTGAAGTATATAAGATTCACTTTAATTTTTGAGGTAACAGTTATAGGGACATTACGTTTGCTCGCAGATTTTAACCCTTTGACGCTCAGAGTTGCGCCGATGCCATACACATTTTAAAAATTTGTACAATTCTGCCATCGGTTAATATATAACTTTTCCATGTTTTCAGTAGGTAAATATAAGTATTCCTTCCAAAAAAAAAAATAAAAAAAAACGAAAACAAAAGTAGGTCTGTTTAGTAGCAATGTTTTTGACTTCAAAATAAGAAGATACAACATATATGTCAGTCTCATAATTTTGAAATAATGATTTAAGGATCTGGGCATGTAAGCGTTAATTAATTATTATTTAATAACCATCATTTATTGAACTATAAATAAATTATGAAACTACTTCTTTTTCTAAAAGGTATATTAAATAATATTATATTCCCAACTGAAACGATTTTTAAGTTAACCAACACATAAGTTACGCTAAAATCTTAAGTTAGCAATAATATGGACATCTACCTTCCGAACTTTCCGAACAACCCGATATAATCGAGCATCAGACCCACCCCTAGAATCCTCAAACACATTACTCCAGTACCTCATATCGCATCGCGTCTATACCCATACCACCGCCACAAAAAAAAAGCTAGCACCGTTTCGAGACCATTCACAGTTCTCTTTCATCCCCCCTCCATCGTTCTATCAATCTCCAAAGTCAGTCTGCCCGCGTTTTCCCGTGAAAGGACCGGTCGGAACAGTCCGCGCGCCGTATTTTTCCGCGTAACCGATAGCTAGACGTTCTCTCATGGTCGATCGAAAAGGGGCAAGGGGGTGGTTGCACCCCCCTCCCCCCACCTGAGTGTATACACACTCGTGCCACGCCGGTATCGTTGGGTAATTAGCGATGTTGAGAGGACCTAAGTACCAAGCATCCTCCACTGTCTGTATCGTTCACCCATCCTCTCCACCACCTTTGCACCCCCTCCACCCCTTATTCTGCCTTCCAATAAATGGATGGATAGATAGATACCCCCCGACGTACGAGGCAGCTGCATACATACACACAAAGGTCGCGTTCAAAAGACCAAGAGCGGGCGACCTTATTGGGTGGTGGTAGGCTCGCGCGTACACAGAAACCCACCCCCTACCCCTATTCCCAACGCCCGCCCTCTTTAACGGGGGCGTTTGTATATACGCTCACGGTACCACGTTCTTGTTTGTATGTGTGTATACGTTCGAGACTACAAACCTGCAATACATAGACACAAACAGATGCACAGAGATGCACACAGATACGGGGCAAGCGGCGACGTACGCGCGTGGGAATATCATTACCCCAGTCGTGTGTTTTCCGTTAATTGCCATTATCGGCGGAACTTAGTTAGGGCTTGCGTTCCAGGCCCGACGTTCCGGCAAGACCTTTAAGAACGGACGCGGCTCGCGCCGCCAACTAGCTCACCCAACCCCTCGGCACCACACTTTTCCTGCTGGCGTTAGACAAATTTCGTTTGGTGCTTGCTTTGGGGGTTCTGTAATTTCGTTGTAAATGAAACTATACTTTGAGGGGCCGTGTGGTCTTGCTATCAAAGCGGACGGATTTTTTTGCACTGGGTTTCGGGGGACCCGGTGTACAAGAGAGGCTGATGCTTAAGTTCGTTAGAGTCTTCTTTCTGGACGCTGCGAGAGCTTCCGTTTAGGGGTGGACTGTTTGGGTTTTGTGGTATCGATGGTTAGTTGTCAAGGGTATATTAAATTTTTCGGTTATTGTTGTGTAATTGTTGTTAGACTTTCACGATAATAATTGTACATATTCTATCGATAACAATGTAATCCGGAAGACTGTAGACGTCAAAAAAATCATATGACAAAGGGTTAAACCATCTCACAGAACGTCGACATCTGTCCAAACTGTAACGACTCGAGAATGAAAAAAAACAAAAACAGAAGAACTTATTGATACGTGTACGTAACAAACACGATACATTACACGCAGTAAGGATTGAACGTTCCCCGCGGATGTGCTCCAACAATGGACCTCCTGACATGTCTCCAGCCCGTACACGAAGTAACCTAACTCCGTGACCGCGGTCAGTAACACCCGCAAACTCCCCACGCGCCCTCTAACCGTACCGAAACTCCATCCCTCCCCGTGGAATCATCACAGAAACCCGGTCCGGAAGTCGTGTGTCGAGAGAGATCCAAGGGTGTCCTCTAGGATGGTTAGATCGACGAAACAACTATTTTTCTCGTCGTAGAAAATTTCTCGAAAACACGACTGTTTCCAACCCCCCGATCCCTCACCCCTTAAAGCAGTCTTCTCTCCAGTTTCCCACCTCGATGCTACGCTGGCCCTCACCCCTCAACACCCCCCTCGGTCTCGACTGCCTACCAGGCTACACCACCTCCGCCTCGCCTCCTCTTCCGGTTCTTCCTGCGAGCACAATGGAGCCCGAATCCATCTCGGACAACCTTACCCTCCTTGCTCTTCTCCTTGAGCTCTCTCCGTTTGCCTCCCGCCGCCGCGCCACCCTTCTTTTTCTTCGTATCTCGCTGGAACAGCGTCGAGGAATAATTCCATTTTCTTGTGCGAGTACAATTTTGCTTTCAATTTATTTTCCCCCCTTTTTCCTTCTTCCTTGGCTGGCGGCTCACTCCAACCGGCAACGGGGAGATCCCAACAGCCCGCGTGGATCGCCTCTCTCATACCCCGTCTCTTTCTATCTCACGGCGTAGCGTCGTCTCGTTCTAACCAACCGAACCCCCCTTACCCCTGTGGAAGCTGCCTCTTCCACACTGAACCTTCTTCGCCACCTCCAACCTCCTACGTCTACGGAGGTCTCTCCCTCGACCCGACTCTCCTTCTCTCTCACTCTGTCTGTCTCTATCTATCTCTTTCACTTCAGTTCAGTCAACCTACTCCAGCCACCCTTCTCTCTGCCCAGTCCGTTCCTTTCGTCCTGCTTTCAACCACCACCTACCCCCCTCGCAACCACCCCCGTGGTAGCCAGCGCGTTCCGTCTTTCTTTATCGTCTTCCTTAGTTTCGCTCGGTTCTGGCCGTTCCACTACCCTCCCCCCTCACCCTCTTCGAACGTTTCTTTCTCCGTCGACCGGCTCCTTCCGACCCTTACCTCCAACCACCCACCACCCTTCGACCGTTGTAATTATTAAACATTGCGAGAGCCAGCGCCAGTAACAAGCGTTTTATAACTGCGCGAGCGAGCTGCCCCGGGTATTCTCCTTTTGTTGCCCTCTTCCAGCCGCCTGGCCAACGGGATCGACGCCGAGGAGCCGTCCTTGAAAAAGGGAAGCCCGTCCAAGGTGGACGGGAAACGGGCGGCTTACGGGAACGGATCGGGAGGGTAGACTCCTTCGGGAATTAATTGCCGGCTCGTCTTTACCCGCGACCGACTCGCGGATAAGGGTATCTTTTTATTTTTTAGAAACTTTGAATAGCGATTCTTGGTTTTTCGCGAGGGAACATTGGCGTGGAATTAATGGACGGTAATACGTGAACTGCATGTGATGTAACTTCTTTTATTAGGTTGAGTTATAGGTCCCTTCAGTTTTCATTTATTTGAATTTACGTTGATGCAAGATATTTTACAATAAATGTCGATTTATGACAGGTTCCTAATTACGATTATTTTTGTTTATTTTTTAGAAACTTTGAATAGCGATTCTTGGTTTTTCGCGAGGGAACATTGGCGTGGATTTAATGGACGGTAATACGTGAACTGCATGTGATGTAACTTCTTTTATTAGGTTCAGTTATAGGTCCCTTCAGTTTTCATTTATTTGAATTTACGTTGATGCAAGATATTTTACAATAAATGTCGATCTATGACAGGTTCCTAATTACGATTATATTTACTAACTGTCGTACAGTTGAACTATACTTATTGTCATTGTCATGTAATTATTATTTGATAATACGTGAATTGCATGTGACATAACTGTTATATTAGGTTTAGTCATAGATAACTTCAGTTTCCCTTTTTTCGAATTTACATCGATGCAATATGTTTTACAATAAATATCGATTTATGACAGGTTCTTAATTACGATTATACTTAAAAATTGTCGTACAACTGCACTATACGTATTATGAGTGTTTCCACCCTTTCCTATAATAAATTTTCTACCTAGTACATTTCTGTGAAAAATATAATTCCTCGTCGGTAAAATACAATAATGCCACAATACTAAATGATACAACAGTCACTACTTTTGTACTTTTCCACTTTCAGTGGTCAGAATACAATCTGTACCGAGTCTAACCAAATACAATAAATCCTCTATGAGTGTTCGAGGGCTCCTCTGCACTGACGAGGTAAATGTCCCCAGATATAACGCTGACGTTTTAATCAAGGTTTATCACAATGATAGAGTTTGAAATTCTGAATCCAGTGATATTTGTTTCAACCGCATACGGCCATGATACTTTAAGAAATATTTAATATTCATTACCGAGGAGTCTTCGAACACTCATCGACGATGTACTGTATTCTTAACAATCCTACCAAAAAACTCTTCCAGTAAGGTCTCCAACAAATTAAATTCGTAAACTTGCACGCTCATTCAATTCTTCTACCAATAGTCTAACTAGTCCAACAACCCCCGTTCCTGTACTACGGAGTCTAAGAGATTTTCCGCGTATATTTTGCAAACCGTGGCAGCGCATTCTATCTCAGAAAGAAGGCTGGTGTTTCGCGTGGCGAGGCATCGTCAGCGCTTTCACGGAAAAGAAAACGAGCCCCCGAAAACGGGAGGCGGAGGGCTCTACTCCCGGCGAGATTATTCCGATTAGCAAACGGAGAGGGGTCCGACGGTTTTGTTTCGTGGCTGCTGGCGGGATTTTCGCGAGCGAGCGCTCCTTCTTTCTTTCCCTCTCTGGTCGCAATCTGGATTTTAATAATTCTCCGCGTCGGGGGATGGACGCGCACGAGCGAACCGAAGAATTTCGCCGGGCCTTCCGAGGGTTGCGCGTAATTGCCAGAGGGTGGAAAGGCCGCGGGTTTTATATTCGACTGTTTATTCGTCTGTCAGTGGCTGGTTACAGCACTCGGTCAAGTATCAAGAAAATCACCCCTTGGAATCATCCTTCTGACGATTGATATTTTTTTACGAATTTTACGGTAATAAATTTGCACCCCTATTTAAGGGGTAGTACGGTCACCTCTAATAAGGATGGTTTATCCTTAACTGTAGCTTTCGATATTAATTCATTTCAAAAGAGAAATGATAAACCGACTATCGAAAAGATTTTTTTTTAGTTTAACGTTTTCTACCCCTGACAGCAATGTTTACCCTCAACCGGAATTCTGTATCGATTCGACCCGATGAAAGGGTGAGTGTCAAAAGGACTGGATATTTTTGAGGTATCTTTTTTGGGGGTAGACGCTTTTTTTGGCAGGGGTTGGATTTTTAGGGTGAGCGAGGGTCACTTCGAAAAAGCCACGGACAACCCTTTCACCCTGCCTGTTTTTTATGTCGCAATCGACCTGACATCTGCTGGCGCCGCGAGAAACTTTGTGAACCTGTATTACCAACTGGAATTCTACCATCCTGTCCTCTACAGTGGAAATAGAAAAACTTTTCTATTTTTTTTCCTTCTATCGACTGCGTGCATGAAAGTTTTCTAGCATCAATTTGACACTGCTTGCCTTAACGGTTTGATAAGTAGCGAACATTTCGAAATTCTGGGTCTACGCAGGACATTCCAAATTTCATATCAGTTTTATAATTCTTCGTTCGAGTATGCATATTGCTGAAATTAAATTTCTCCTTATTTTTTGTTTAATTAATATTCCCTTTTCTTTTTAATAAAGATGTAGTTGAATCAGTCTTTGTTAATTAAGTAGTGTAATTCTAATTTCTAGGAAAATTCGACGGGAAAAAGTGTGGGTGAATTGCTGTGTAATATTTAATAAGGAAATTCGCGAAGGACCCCATGTGAGGTCCTACTGATATGAGAACTCCAGCTTTAGGGCCACTTAAGGGCTCGTAAAGTACTGGACAGTTTTCCTGTGAGGGACACGCTGACGTCGATATTTTTTTACAACCATGTTGCGGCGGTCCCGTAAACGTAAACCTCCCCAACAATTTAATGCTTTGCTCGTAACACGTGACAACCGAACTTGATAATTAATATGCACCATATCGGTTCTATCCAATGAGTTCTTGCATGCTCGAAAAACGTGTTTATTAATTACATGTTGTGTTCTTCTCATATAATAATACATTCTACACTTCCATATTGTATGAACATTATAATTAGAGGCACAGGTCAGACGTAAAAAAATTGTCAGTTTTCATTTCATCCCATAAAATATCTTCCAATACGTAATTCTACCATTCCGAAAAATGGTGCTAGTGTCACTTTATTTAATATATGAATTGCTACGTGAAAGAATATTTTTTTTTTAATGAAATGAAAATTTTCGTTATTCTGAAAAATTACACGTTTTTGACTTATGATATTTTTCATCCAAGGGTGCGATATGTTCTCCTAAACAAAAATCTGTTTCTTCTTTTATGGATAATGAGAGAAAACGTACTGTTAATTGAACGAGAACTAATTAATTTATTTTCTCTTAAGACAGATATTTAAAAAAGATTGTGGTTCTAACTTATGGACTGATTTAATACGTTATCTTTTTCCTTTTATACTTATAATATTTAGGGGAGGGGGGTGAGTGTCATTTCTAATGAACAATCTTTGAACGAAGAAGTAATGAAATTGAACACACTATAGAAATTCTTCTCCCATTCTTAAATCGCCCATGTTTCCAGCCCCCTTTATTCAATGATTAAGGGGTGGAACAGACCCCGCCTCGGTACCCCTTGTGGGCCTGGCATCGAGCTGTGCCCCTCGGATTAGGGGCGTCGCCCTTCTCTAACCAGATAACCCTTTAGATGATTTCCCTATAGCCGAACTACTCTTAACTGTACATTTTTGTAGCTCGTATTTCTCAGCTTGTCCACGGGTCAGAATATTTTTCGTGAAAGTCATTGAACAGTTTTATTTTAAATTGTAGATTTAATTTTATTGGTTTTTAGGAGCGGTCCAATCTAGGAAACCAGTTGCCTGGAATGGACCAAAAACATTAGTTCAGTTTTGTTAAGATATTACTCTTATCACACATTTTGTCAATACGACCAACACACCCCATACAATCTACGTATAATGCTTGTCTTTTTTCCGTTTCTCTTTTCATCCTGCGATATTCTACGCTTGTGTAAGGAAAAAAAAAATAAAAAAATAGTCCAAAATAAACAACTCTTCCCTAATGTTCACCAATCCATATTTTCGAATAAAGGGTGCGCATACAGCTCCCTCCAGTCGCCAATTTCCCCAGTATCTTAAGACACCGCCCCTTACCCTCGTTTTCTTCCCCGTTCCGTGCGACACGACGGGGGTGGCCGGAGGATTATATTTTCCTTCAGAAACGGTCGTTATCAGCGACCACGCTCCCAGGTATGTGTAACGATGCAGCACGTGTAGAGACAAGGGGCGGCAGACAGAGGCGCAACAGAGGGCCACCGTCGCACAAAGCATCGATAACCACGTCCTGCCTGCGCCAGTCCTCTTTGCAATTTGCCTGCTCCCGTAGATTGCACCTGCACGGTCTATTACCGTGCAAGTTCGTCCGCGGGAGAGTAACCCAGCCTCAAACCTTGCTACCTCATCCTTCTAGTGATGCGCAAGGGTGGGGGAGGGTCGTGGGGGAAGGGGTTGGGGAGGGGTGGCGCGTCCCTATTATAAGTTGCGAACAAACTTTACTTATATGCTCGCGACTACCATCCGCATGCGCCCACTCTGGTCCCGCCATCCCTCTTTCGACGCTCCAGGATGTTATCCTCCGCCACGTCCTTGCATCATCAGATCCCCTTTTCGGTTGCCCTCCTAGCTACCTTGTTTCTTGCTTGTTATATTTATCAACTTAGCTACGTGAACCGCCCGGAGTTTGTGTATCATTTACTCCGGGGTGTCTCTGGAGGGAACGTCTTGTATAGGGTGATTAAAAATAGGGTTCTAGAGGGACATATGTACGAGTTGTTGAGGGGAAGTGAAAAAGTAGGTACGGATATGGTAGTGGTTGAACAACAGGTTGTATATTTATAGTGAATATTGTTGTTTAGATCTCAGTATATAAACATATTTAGTGAACTTTGATGAGGTATTTGCTTTATTTGGAAACTAATAGTATCCTTAATATGGTAAAGGAATTTCTGTTTCATGCTAGTTTTTGTAAAATAGATAATAAATAGCTAGATTTGCTTAAGGATCCGCAGTCTAGTTGTGAGAGATCGCTCGTAGATTTTTGTAAGTAAGATGTTACGGTACAGTAAATCATCGATGAGTGTTCGAAGGCCATATGCGGATGAAAGAAATATCATTGGCTTCAGAATTCCAAGCTCTATCACTGTGCTAAGACATATACTTACGGACCTTTCCCTGTCAGTGCAGAGGAGCCTTCGAACCCTTATCGATAATTAACTATACATATTTGTAACATATGAGAAACACAGAAATAATATTGACAAACTATAGATCACTTACAATAATTGCAATAGAACCGAATAACCTGCCAACACCTATGAACTATGTTAAAAATCAAAGAATTGTCCAGTAGCAACAAAAGTAAAATTGCACTAAACGGTCTCAAAACATTAAAATATTTTCATGATTCATTTACATGCCATGCAATAACATACACAATAATCACATAGAAAATATTTCTTCAGTTTTTAAATAATTTGGGAACAATAGTTCGACAATTTTAATCAACTCACCCCAGGACTGACCATACCTATTGCCGTTCAGGATTTTCTTCGAAATGCGTTCCGAGAAGTGATGCGATCACAGGGGGTCCGTTCGCCGCGGATTAATAGTCCACGGTATTAATCACAGCCAGAGTGACCAATGACCAGGATGCTAGTTCAGTGGCAGTACGGTATAAGGACTGCAGGACAGGGGGTTGCCGATGCCTCCGGGCGATCGGTGTTCTAATAGAAAGGCTCACACAGATCGCCTCCCCTCGCGTTGCATCGCGTGTCTCCGAACGTGGCCACCGTGGACGCAACACGCGCGTCCAACCCCCTCCCATCTCCCCTCCCTCTGGAGCCACCCTTTTGTCGTGATCTTACGCGTCCGCGCGATCTAATGAGCCGTCGAATAATTGCTTATTAATGGTCAACTGACCGCACGCGAGAGATTCGACGGCGGCATTGTCGAGCCGACACCGCCTGGGCTTAACGAGGCCGTAAAGAAAAGAGGAACTGACCACTGGTCACCGCCCAAGGTCGATTCTTCGTTTTCGTTTTTTCTTTTTTCTTTTCACCCCTATGTGATCGTGAAGTCTGTTCGTTGATCCGGTTATGGGCTCCGTGTGGCTACTGTTGAATTGGAATGAAAATTCATCTATCCCCTGATTTATATTGGAAGATCGGGTCCTTAGAATACTGTGTAAATCGAAAGAAATACGGTATTTGCAGAGTTTAGTCAGTTATTTAATTAAGTTCTTTTATTTCGAACTAGAATGAAAATAAAATACAAATGGAAAATAACGAATGTCAGTCCATTCGTTAAATAAGAATTATATAGGGTGAGTCATTTAACGTTTGTATCTCAAATATCTTTGTTGTTTCTAGAGAAATTTCAAAAAATCCGAAAATTACTTTCCAAGCATTAAAGTAAGTACCATTTTAAAGTAAAAAGCACTGGGATATCTCGTCGGGATTAAGAGACAGTAAAAATTCCCAAAAAATACATTTTACCCTTTTTCACCACCTATAGCTGAAATTTCAAAAAATCCCAAAATTACTTTCCAAGCATTAAAACAAGTATCATTTTAAAGTAAAAAAACATTGGGCTATCTCGTCGGGATTAAGAGAAAGTAAAAATTCCCAAAAAATACGTTTCACCCCTTTTCACCCCCTGTAGCAAAAATTTCAGAAAATCCCAATATT
This sequence comes from Dufourea novaeangliae, assembly GCF_001272555.1. Classification (NCBI taxonomy): domain Eukaryota; kingdom Metazoa; phylum Arthropoda; class Insecta; order Hymenoptera; family Halictidae; genus Dufourea; species Dufourea novaeangliae. Next base: position 4,023,858 of record NW_015373910.1, on the reverse strand, counting down.
ACTTTCCAAGCATTAGAACAAGTATCATTTTAAAGTAAAAAAACATTGGGCTATCTCGTCGGGATTAAGAGAAAGTAAAAATTCACAAAAAATACATTTTACCCTTTTCCACCGCATTAGGTATCAAAATTCGAAAAATCCTCCATGCCTACGTCCTAAGGGGAAGCTATCCCTAAAATTTCACGTTCCTTGATTCACCGCTTTGGGCTGAGCGTTAATATCTCAGTCAAGATTTCTTCTGTTACGTATAATTTGAAATTTTATACTGCTGCTATCATACGAAATAAAATTCTGTCCAACCCCGTCTGACACGGTTATTTATCAAATACAAATTCACGTTCGGTGAAGAGAGCTGTCGGAGCGCGGCGACCGGCGTTGATTTTAACGCGGAGACGAACTTCTTATTCGCCCACGGTTTCACCGCCGCCGAACTTGATGGAACTTAATTAAAGTTTCTTAATGAACGTCGCTGGTGCACCCGTCATTACCTTCCGGCGTGTCGGCGCACGAAACTCTCTCTCACCGGCGGAGAGAGAGAGGGCACTTCATTATTTTCAGCGGACGTGTGCGGTTGACTCGTTGCGGCGAACCGGTGTTTTTCGTCTCCCGTTCCATTGCTCACCCGTTTCCTTTCGGTTGTCCGCAAGAGGCGGCTGTCCCCGTTCGAACGAAAAGAAACACGTGGACAGGGCTAAAGGAATCGGGGAAAAAGGCCCTCGATTCTTCGGTGGGCGAAACCGCGATAAATCCTTTTCGCTGCGAGACGTTTGAATCAAAAAGTAAATTTCACTCGTGGGTTCTAGTGGCGGGAGACTCCTTTCATCGGAGGCCGCATCTGCCGACGCAGTTCTCTGGACATTGTCCTGTCCCAGAAATATTTGAAAACTGGTCGAACTAGACGCGCTACCGGGCCCCCGAATAGGCGCCACGAAACCGAACCGAACCCGGCTCGACTGGTCCCTCGAAACTGTCCGGCTGCAAATCCGGTCGCTCTTGTTTCGGGTAAAATCGACACATATAGGGCAGATGTCCCAATTACTGGCCACCTTAAGACTGTATCGTAACATTGTTTAACACTAGAACTACCGACGATAAACGGACGTTTGCTGCGATCGGTCGATAAACGTGAAAAACTTTTGAATATTTAGAAATTGATTAATTTCTTCACTTTCATATCGTAATAAAAGGTGCAAAAGATCTGAGGAAATGTATTGTCAAAACTTTGATCATTTTTACTTGCTTGGTAATTCTAGTGTTAATTATTTTATGGCGGTGTTTAACCGAGAAATCATCTCAGTTCGGAATGTAATATTATTTAACATCTCTTTCGTTGAAAAAAATTTGTTTCAATCATTAAATATGAAGAAGTAATTAATAATAATTTAAATCTGGGAATAATCCTAATGTCCTTATAACTGTCACCTCAAAAATTAATATAATTCTGATATAACCATTCATTTCATAAAACGGACATACAGTCGGTGATCATATTAATATGACCACTTGACAATTTTATAGAAAAACAAACTTTCTTGCTGTTAAATAAAAAAATATGTATTCGCATAAACAAAATTAGTACAAAATATTCGGTTAATGGTACATACAGTATTGAAAAGAAGCAACGTGGAAATAAATACCCAAATACAGAAAAGAAAACAGATATCTCCTAAAAAAAGAAGGAAAAAGACTATTTACTTCACCGTGTACTTCACAATGTAACCCAAAACACATTCAAAATACCATTTATCATGTCAATTCACTGTTTATATTATAAATTCTTCATATTTACATAAAAATAAACCGACTGAAGGCAGTACAAATTATAAAAATATTTATTAAAGAAAAAATTAAATGGAACGAATACTCCCCAGAAATCGAGGGAAAAAAGTATTCCGTCATTTTCAATTGATCAAACCTGGAAGTTCCAATTTTTATAATAAAATACTATTTCTATCAGTAGACCGTTGGCAAACATTTAATCTCATTCACTACTAGCTGTTTTCCCGCGGCTTCGCTCGCTTGGATTTCGGGATTCGACTAAATTATATTTTAAATAAAATGTTTAAATTGAATTGCAGAAGGGAAAATAAAAGAAATAAAAAATAGATTCATATCATATTATTGCCCGTTTATTCGGACATCTTTTTACCCACTGTAGATGGAATTTCAAAAAATCCTGAAATCACATTTCAGGCATTTGTATGTAACAATTTCTACATCATCCGAATAGTTTCGTCATTCCAATCTTCCAGGTGTTTCACTCTATCCAGCTGCCTAGAAGACTAGGACACGTGAAGTTCCTACGGAGCCGAAAGTTCCCGAAGAAAATGATCTCGATGCAAGTTCGTCCACTTTCCCACCGTGGCCGGACACACAGAGGAGGAACGGTAAGATCCAAAGCCCGGGAAAGGGTGCAACAACTCCCTTCTCTGGGTCAGAAGGGCCACACGGACTGACCCAGAACAGGTTTCCGTCTTGTCTTCTTCGCCTCTCTCTATACATATATATATATATATATTTTTTTCTTCCGCCTCTCCACCTTTTCGCTCGCCTCGTTGTCCGAGTCAGATTGACCTCCAGTCGATTGTCCATCTTTCTTGGCCCGCTATCCGGTCGCGGAACTGGTTTTCTTTCCCACATGCACATCCGGGGGCCCTACTCGCCTGGTCACTTAGGGGGAAAACACGGAAGAGTGGGGCACCAGGACTGACCAGTTCCTGGATCCATGGCCCCTCGGCCCTTGGTCAGTTTACGATTTTATCCCGTGATCGACGGTGGCCCCGTCGTCTTCGGAGCATACCTCGGACCCCCTGGCGGACTATAGCAACAAGGAACACGCTGTAAGACATCTCTCGAACTCTTTGATAACGATTTTCTGTTATTGATTTCACGGGCTGAGGTTGCTCTATGAGGATATTCCGATAGATATTTGAACTTTGTTCCCATTTGATATTGGAATTACGATTATATTGGATATCGAAATTTTACCACGATTGTAGTCCAGATATTGGAATTTGAACTCGATGATGGTTTGAAGTATCGTTTTTTGAACTGGGTAGTGGAATTTCTGGTGTGAGCTTAGTTTGGATCGGTAGATTTTCTCGTTTTGCTTGGACTCTGATTTTAGTCTGAATGTACGTCGATTCTACGATAGGTGTCGAGAGTTCTAGTGCCACTATTGTAGAGTTGAGACTTCTCATTTTGTTTGGGATCGATTCTAATGATATTGGAATTCTACTCTAATTCCACTTTACAGTGGACTTCGGAATTGATTCTATTCTGAATATCGATTCTACAACGGATAACAGAATTCTATTGCAGTTTACAGCTTTCTCAGTTCGTTAGGCATCGATAGTTGCTGATCTTGGTCTTCATAGTGGTTTTTCGATCATTTTATGGTAACTTCGATTTTGATTATACAACGAGATAGAATGAAAGAAGACATATGACAGAGTAGAATATTCATTATTACTTTATCATTTCTAGTAGGACTAATAATTTTACTATTTATCCTAAACCTCGACAGGGACAAATTTACTAGGACTAAAAGCAAATAATTTTTGTCATTCGTCACCTGTACTTATTTAAAATATATTTATTAACATTAATGCCAATCGGTTGATATGATACCTTTTTTTGTTAGAGAATTTCCTAATGAACATTTATTCACAATTATGTTCATTGTATCTCACAGAATTATGCTTGAATTACAGAAAAACTAAAGGCACACATATGTGTCGGTAACCCTCCACAAGAGGTAAATATCAAGTTCACTCAAATTTGGGTTATCGATGGTATAGGATCAGCAAAATATTATCAGTGAAATTCCGATTCAGTGGTGATGGAACAAATCAGTAACGAAGAAAAAAGATTTCATATAAATAACAATCACTGTTACTCATTTAGAACTCTTTCTCTCTCGGGACGAATTTCGCGAGAAGAAAATGTAAATTATTCGCGAGTCGACCCGTTTCACCGGTTAGTTCGTTGCACGTAGAGAGCAGTTGGCGACGCGTTAAAAATAAACGTAACACGCGAACAGTTTAGCGGATATGCCACGCACGGAACCGACCTACCTACCACCCATCCACCCACCCCCACCAGCGACCGTTTCCAACCATCCCCCATACTCCCCTGTCGTTTCGTTTCGTGCCAAGCCGTAAGTACTATACTTTGTGCTACCCTGTAGGATAGTCAGGTTTTCCAAGTTCTCTCTCTCCCCTTTCGAGGGAAGCCACTCGAGGGCGGAGTCCCAGAGTAAAGCGGCCATACTGCCACCCCCGTCTTACCGACCCTCTTCTGCCCCCTCTGGCAAAATAAGGGATGAAAAACAGGATGAGGGCAATGGTGTGCTTCTAGCGGGCGCTCTCAAGCATGCCGCCTTGCCTGGCTGCGATGCTTGCGAGAGGCTTCATCGGGAATTCACCCTTCCGTGTGCCGCCTTTATTGCTTTTCCTACGGCAGAAATTGCACGTTTGCGAAAATCTGTGAAACGGATGACTCGAGCGCTCGAGATAAATTGCGCACCGATGGAAAATTGGGCTTTCTCGCGGGGATTTACCCCGTTCATAGAAATCCCGAGAATATTCAACGTGGTTTCTTGCGAATTTTTCGGTTTGCTAATGTAACGTTTCCTGCTCTTTTGTCTTTGTCGGTGGAAATTTCTGCGTATTTTTCACTTTGCCGATACGATAGCATTTTCTTTCCTTGTGTCTTTGTCGGTGGAAATTTCTGCGAATTTTTCACTTTGCCGATACGATAGCATTCTCTTTCCATGTGTCTTTGTCGGTGGAAATTTCTGTCTATTTGTCACTTTGCCGATACGATAGCATTTTCTTTCATTGTGTCTTTATCGGTGGAAATTTCTGCGAATTTTTCACTTTGCCAATACGATAGCATTTTCTTTCCTTGTGTCTTTGCCGGTGGAAATTTCTACCAATTCGTCACTTTGATAATACGATAGCATTTTCTTTCCTCGTGTCTTTGTCGGTGGAAATTTCTGCGAATTTTTCACTTTGCCAATACGATAGCATTTTCTTTCCTTGTGTCTTTGTCAGTGGGAATTTCTGTCTATTTGTCACTTTGCCAATACGATAGCATTTTCTTTCCTCGTGTCTTTGTCGGTGGAAATTTCTGCGAATTTTTCACTTTGCCAATACGATAGCATTTTCTTTCCTTGTGTCTTTGTCAGTGGGAATTTCTGTCTATTTGTCACTTTTCCAATACGATAGCATTTTCTTTCCTTGTGTCTTTGTCGGTGGAAATTTCTGTCTATTTGTCACTTTGCCAATACCATAGCGTTTTCTTTCCTTGTGTCTTTGTCAATGGAAATTTTTGTCAATTTTTTTACTTTGCCAATATAGCAGCGTTCCCTTCCTTTGTGTCTTTTTCGATAGAAATTTCTGTCAATTTGTCACTTTACCAATACGATAGCATTTTCTTTCCTATATTCCAGCAAACATTCTCTATACATAATAACTAGACTGCAGATTTTATGCATATATAGTGTAAATAATCACCAACAACTGAGTATAATATAAAAATTAATCTAGTTCCATCAGTATCTTATCTTATTATAAATCTAACAGAACCCTCAATACAGTAAACAAACTTCCATTTCATTCCGCTTTCTGTACATTAATCCAAATCTACATTTGCATAAATATCCCTACTCTAATAATAACCAATCCAACCCAATGCTTCAATCTTTCGAATACGTACATTCTATCTAGACAACCAATTCGTATCCCCATCCGACTGTTTAGTATTCACCGTGTCTCCGTCTGTCACCGACTCACCAGTCTATCGGTAAAGATTGAAAGGGAAGTCTTGCCCTTTGCAGGGAAAGATTCCGAGACCGGATTCTCTCGTATTCCAAACCAGTCCGAAGCTTTCAGCTCCTCCGGTACCTCTCTCTCTCTCCTCCAGTTTCCCTTCACAGAGAAGATATTTCTCTCCGTAGGAGCTTCTCGCAGAGTGAATGCTCCTTAATTTCCTTTGAGCCGTTTGCTTCGGAGTAAAATCCGCCCCCACCTCCCCCCTTCGTCTCTGTCCGCCCTTCCTCGCCGCTTTTCTGGCAGCAGCAGCACCCCTCTGCGCGGCTTCGTCGCATAACCGTCGTCCTGGCTCGATGCTGACGCGCCAGGGCCTCTCTCCACCTCTCTATTCCTCTCTTTCTTCAGCCCCGCAGCTCCTCCGTCGCCCAGCCTTATTCTGTAATTTCGTTTACAAATGAAAGGGCCGCGAGCTACGACTTTGTACGCCCGGGTGTACGCTCGCTAGCGTCGTCTGCAAACGCTCTCCAAACTCCCTACTACCCCCCCAGTGACAGTCATGTACTCTCCAGCCATCCATCCACCCACCAACCCCCTTTTGCCACCCACGACGACTTGGTTGTACCTTGAAAACCGTCTACGACGTTTCCTTCACACGCCCCACGACGCTAGTCCGCTCGTTATTCGACGAACGACGTTTCGGTCTGGCTTTGTCTTTGGTATTGTTACTTGTCATCGATAGGAGATTGTACACCCTCGCGAACCTGATCGGAGAGTATGGTGGAGAGGTGCTAGAAAGGTGAATTCGTTGCTTCGATGAAGGGGCGAACGATGGAGAGTTACTGAATGAGTGGGCGAGGCTGGATTGTCGGGAATATGGTCGGGGGTGGGGGATAAATTTGTGTTCGGAATTTTTGGTGACCTTCCAGGGCTGAGATCGATGTGAGTCTTGCGGAGATTGATCGAATCTTGACGGGGTCGAAGATCTTTGGGAGACTTCGAAAAATCGAAGAAATTGGTAAAGTTTTTGTCTACTTTATATTATCGTGATAAACGTTTCATAATTCCTGCATACAGGGTGGCCTTCTATGGTTATCTACCTTTTTTCCACCACTATCAAAAATACAGAAAGATGACCGAACCTAACCCAGACCTCTTTTTCTTATTATCAGATGCAAGTTCTTCAACCGTGTAATCTTGTTTTTAGTAATTTCCTTATATCACATCAGCAGCTAGAATAATTTACATCTCCATAGTTAATGAACCACCCTCGTGTATAATGAGTAGACAGCGGATGCTTATGCGAATTTACAATTTTCGACACTAATATAAAACAAAATAAAATTGCACAGAAATTTCATTTCGATACTGTAGGTGTTAATATGTCAATAATAATGCATAAATAATATTAACCCCTTGTCCTATGATTTTCTTGATGCTAGTCTCCAGAATTATCTTTATCATCAACAATTTCCTAGAAACAAAGGAAATTCGTGTACTTACTGCAATTGTACATTTACTCTAAGAATTAAATATTAATATTAGTAAACTAGTATATTACTGTGACTCAGAGAAAACGAGTAAGGCAAGGGGTTAATGGGCCGCTATAAATAAATTTATGGGATGCTATAAATGCATAAACATTCGCTGTTTTATAATAAATAACGAAAATTATAATTCACAGCGAGATAACCTGAACACGTCTCCAGCACCTCTTTCCTCCCCAGATTTTTCTTCGAATGGTTACCCTCGCCAGAAGACAAATCGTCCGGTACTTTTGCGGCGGCTGCGAAAACCTCGGGCAGTGCGAGATAGCCCGCGCACGTTCGGCACCGGTATTTTAATTCGCCGGGAATGTTGGCCGACCGCCAAACGTCCGCAGAGATTTCTTAATACCCGCCGCAAATGCCTGGCGTCTGTGCCCCGCGTCGTTCAGGAATTGGGGGTGGTTT
>NW_015373910.1:4007448-4016083 GCF_001272555.1 Dufourea novaeangliae | reverse complement strand
GGGGCTAACCCCCCCCCCCCGACTCTCGTGACCCTGGACTTATCAACCCCCTTGGAATTTCAATCTTTTATCGAGTCGACGGGAAGTTAACTTTGGTTTCAACGAGCTGAAAATAGTTGTAAGTTTTCGTATGATTTCGAATAGATTGTCTTAATTGTTGTTTCATATTCTTCTTTGGGCGGGAATTCTGTTTTGTTTCTTAGTTTTTTTTTTCTCTGTGGTTCAGAGGTGAATTGATCAGATGTAACTTGTTACGAATTGAATGTTATAAGTGTATACGTGATATGATATATACTAGCAGGCAAAAAAATTATCACTTTTTCGATTCCTCTTATTTTTTTTTATTTTTTAACGTGAACTTGAAACTTTGGTATGTGTTTAATGTATATTCCGATAGAGAATTATGTAGAAAACCCGGTATATTAAGGTTTCAAGTTAATGTTAAGAAACAATGGAAATAAAAAAAGGTAAAAGAGTACTACATTTTTGCTGACTAGCTTAGGATGGTAAATAAACCTAATAATCAAATTATCAAAGCCACAGTACGAAAAATATGTTTCTTTGTGTTAATGTGGAAATAAAATCATAATGTCAAGGTTTTTTCATTGAGTAGATTTTAATCAACAATTTTCCACTGGAATCACATTGAAAAAATGAATGCTCTTGTGTTCAATGTCTTTAGATTCTTAATCTAGGCAATTTTCATAATCACCGCCCCATATTTTCATCACCAACTTATCAGTAAAACTACTAAAATATTTCAACAGTGTCAAAATTCTCACCGAAATTAAGCACAAAAGTTCTGAACCGTAAATCGTAGCACAAACGTAGTCATGCTTGACTAGCCAAGTAACTGTAACAATAAAAATAATCTCATAAACGACTAACGCTTTCATGTATTTGGGGTAATCTGTGCACATCACCTGAGAAGCACACCAAATCAATCATTGTCTTGTAAAACATTTTAAAATTTCAGTAAACTCCAGAACCGTCTATTTTCCTTGCAACTTCATAAAACTCTCAAGACGAGTGAAACGAATTTCCAAAAAATTTCTACACCCCTTCTGTAACTTCAGATGCAAAGCTCCTGCCCCCAATACGACAGGAGCGCAACTATTCCCTAAAAGTGTCCGACGTGATCACGGTTGTAATCCCAGGTTACGTGGATCGTCGCTTTACCGGAGGGGATGCCGCGCGAAATAATATTCTCGCGAGGGGTGTACGGACCAAAGCACGGTGACCTATGCCGTCCCGAAAGATACCCACGAACCAAACTCGCACACACTCGATCCAGAGACATTCGAATCGTTCTGTCCCACTCTTTCCTTCAGTCATCCACCAGACCGTCTGTCTCGTTCTAGCCCCGACTTTCTGTCGTCGCTGGCTTTTGTCTCGTGGCGCGCATTGATTTCTGGGGCCAACTTCGCTTCGTTGCCGGCGTCGTTAAATTATAATCGCGAAACACCCCGGCTCTGAAGTTGCAGACAAAGCCACGGCGGCAGAGGACACGGGTTGTTCGCTAGGAGTAGGAGAGGGACGGTGTTTCGGAGGAAGTAGAGAAAGAGATAGAGAGCATTCCGCCGAAATGGTGGAGGCGGGGTACGGGACCAGATACCTCGGGAACTTTGGGGCACGAGCTTCTGAACAAGTGACACTCGAAGTCGTTCGACCCCACAGGCAGACGGTGTTTTCTAGCCAACTTTTCAGCCCTGGCCGCTTGGGATGAAGGATTTAGGGGACTCACCTGTGTTGTGGGGCCAAATATCTCCCTGTTTATATGGACTCCATTTGTATAAATAAATTTTAGTTGTGCTTGATATTCTGAAATCTTGATCAGAAATATCATAGGTGGGTCCATATGAACGGAGTTCCAGTGTACTACTATTTCTCGTTTATTTACAGTGTAGAGATCGACTAATTTAATTCCTTGCCCTCGATTGTCCCCTCCGAAGGGACGAAATGTACGGGGAATTGGGAAATTCCGAGTGTAAAGGGTTAATAAAGTATAGACTCCTAATAAAAGAGGGTAACAACACGGATTAACGAATCGCGTACGTAAAGTTCTGTTATACAGGTTTCAGAATAAAAGTGATCATCTTTGTACGTGAACACGTGGTCTGATAAGTGTCAGGTTTTAACAGTCTTGATTGGTTTGCTTAGAAAGGCCAAGACTCCTGAAATTCTGACGTCAGATTGGATCTGTCGGGGTTGTACATATATACAATCATAATACAGGCATGAATTTTCGTTCTTCTAAATCAAGGTTTAATAACTAGATACCAAGAGGTACCAGAATTAATAATAACCTCATTCTTCAACATTTTCTGGCATAGCTACTTCTTATACTAGACTAATCATCAGAGCTTGCACAAATATCCTTCGATGCGATTCAGACAAAACTTGACACACTGAAACCCACTACAATATATCCAACAGATTAAAATATCATCATCCCCTTCCAAAGCAAGCTCCCTAAAATAAAACTGCATATATTATTAACAAATTTGGAGGAAAATCCTCCCTCCAACTGGATCACAAGGAAAATTGATCAACATCGTAATCCCCTTCTATTTTTCCAAATGACGGCGTCCATTTTCGACAATTTTTCATCCAACCACAGACAGCCATCTCGCGCCAGGCCCCTCGAGTCTCTATTAAATTTTCCTGGTTTCCCTGGGGGGTTGAAATACGAGGTGACCCCGCTGCTGACACGAGCATAAGGCGCGCGACCACTCAAGTTTCCCAGAGTAAGTTGAATTCGTGAGACGCGGCGGGAAGAAAGGCGAAACGGGGGTTTCGCGACAGCCAACCCTCTCGCCACCTTCGGAGGGGGTTGTTTCTCTCCGTCTCGCTTTTGTGCAAGACGCCTTAAATAAATGAAACTTCCACGGCGCAAGAACAGCCGGCACAGGCATATAAATTCTCTCGCTTCGTAATTTCAAACTCAAACACCACCCGGGGTCCGACCCCCACACCCCTCTTTCAACCGCCCCCTCCAGTTCTGTTTCATTCTCGCGGGAGGACACGGGCGAAAGGGTATCGAAGGACGACTGAGATTTCCGAGGGGGGATCTCCTTGCCAGACCCTGTCACGTCCTTTCGAGACAATTATGGGCGCGAAAGCTAACGCGATCTTCCATTTTGTTCACCCTGCCACCCATTTCCGACGATCTTTTTGATCGTTCTTGTGCGTATACTGCTTGGCGAGAATTAACCCTTTTCGACCGTAGGATTCCATTCGGAAGTATTAAGTCACTACTAAATTTGTAACTCATATTATGAACCTGGGGATTCAATATGGCAGCATATTGTTGTAGTTTAATTTTTTCCCGTTCGGTGAATTGTTTAACCCTTATAGTACCTTATAAATTTCCTGGGTACCATCTAAGAATGTTTACTTTTTATTAAGAAATTGGAATTTCCACATTTAATCAGTTCATCTTCTATTCGTTAATTTCAAACGCTTTATTTAACACATTGACTGCCACAGTGAAAATGGTCGTACGTAACCAGACACACTTCATCTCGATTTTTAAGGCGTAAATCATCGAAAATATATGCGTATAGTTAATAGACGTTGTTGGTCTTGTTTTAAATTATACTGAGATCTTAATTTTACGCAAAATTTTTATAATAATATTTAGATAATCCAGATTCTTTGCAATGTACGTGTCACCCACATTTGGGTGACGTGGCAGTCGAAGTGTTAAACAATGAATTTACCCATCTCTGACTGACATAGACTTTCTTCTTTCGTTAGCTCCGCTTGCTAACACGAATGACTCTCGTATCTCTCATGCCCTTCCTCTAACAATCGACCTAAAGAGACCTGAAAACCCATAACAATCACGCAGCATATCTGCAGAAACCATTTCGTACAATATTTCCATAAAACTTTACACAACACCAATGGCATCATCGTCTACCCTTAAGTACCCCGTCCGGGTTAAATTGACCCGGACATAGTACGAGGGTGGAACTCAGAATCGGCCGAATCTTCAGCAACGTCAGACATGCTTGAAGGAGCACACCTTCCCCCTCGGCTAATTAGAATTTACGTTCAACCCATCGGACGTGTGTACCACGAGGAATAAGAAGAAGGGTGCTCGACGTCGTAGAGAGTTTAGAAATACAAAATCTCCTTGTAGCTGTGATCGCGCGGGGCCTTTGGCCCGCGAACCCGAAGAGGGTCGATCGTAAAACTCTGCGCCCCGTGAAAGCCCCCTGGCAAGCCGAGATTCACGAGGGAGGGTTGCCGTGCTCTTTCCAGAATCGCATAAATTCACCAGGGAAAGATAAAGAGAGAGAAACAGAGAGAGACCTCTTTCCGCGAGAAAACCACCCTCCTCGACCACCTTCCCTCCCTCGATTCAGCCGCCCGATTCCGTTTTCTCTGGGCGCTCCTTGCAGTAATTTCGCGGCAGCCCCGCCTAATCTCGTCCTAAAATCTAATTCCACCAACAATTTCTAAGCCGGTCCATTAAAATTCTAAGCACAGTGCCGCTGGGTTGGGGGCGAGCGTTGGGGTGGCTGAAACAATAAGAACGTTGGCGGAGGCAGCGGCCCCCGAAACCCCCTGCGATCCCCGCCATACCGTAAGAACGCCGTAAAAGCTCGCCTCCGCGCGCTTTCATTGGCTGAGCCGGCGCCCAACGAGCGAGATATCGCGCAAATAGCGACGACGAAACGACGGGCCACGGGGAACATGGAATGGGAGAGAGAGAGAGAGAGAGAGAGCGCTCGAACGCGGAAAGAGAGGAAAGTGGGAGAGACAGAGGAAGAAAGAGGAGGGAATCCGAGGATGAGAGAGCACAAGAGCCACGGATCTTCCTCTCTTTCTTTCTCTCTCTCTCGAACTACTTCCACCCTACAACGCTGGGAAAAGGGAAGGAAAGAGAGAGAGGTTGGAAACGGGCATATAAGCATTCACGGTGCAGCCGCAGTAAAGGACGCTTTTCATTGAGCCGTCTTATTGTGCCAGGTCTCGCTCTCTCAAGTTCTCCAACGACGTTAGCGGGATGGGGTGGGCCTGGCTGGCTCTGTTTGCCCACGTCCGCTGTTTTCCTTTCCTTAGATTACCGGGTATTGGTACCAGCCCCGCGTATCCCGTCTTTTCCCGCGGTGGTGGCGCTTTCTCCGAGGAAGCCCGAACGATTCCGCTTCGACGTGCCAGATCGTCAAACGAGCTTTTTCGATTGCCGTGGTTCCGCTATCGGGGGTAGTAGATCGGAAGCTGTTGAGACTGTTTAGGTGAAATGTAGGTTTGTTGCTGGAGAATGCATATACGTAGTTGGATTGAAAGTTGAACGGGATAAAGATTGAAGTTTCATGGAGTTCTTTGGTTTCTTGTTGGAGAAAGGAGATGAGGATATAAAGCATTGTGATGGGAAATCGCAAGGCTTGAGTTTCTTGGGAACGAACGCATTGGAAGAAGTGGGTGTCTGATTGGATGATTCAGGATGTTGACATTTATGGTGACAATTAAATGTTCGGGGTTTGTAGGAGGAAGGATATATGCACATTCTTTGATTGATACTTGAATGGGATAAAGATCGAGTTTTCTGTGAGTATGGAGGTGCTAGTAAGGGGATTCTGATGGTAAATAGTAAATCCTGAGTTTCTTGAGAGTGGATTCTGATTGGATGCTCCAGGATATTGACACCTATGATAAGAAATGGAACGTTAGAATATTTGAACTGAGTGATTTCCTTGAAGATTTCATTGAGATTATAAGTATTAATGTACTGGATCATCCAGCGAAGTATACAGTTCTTGATATCGTAAATTGATATAAAGAATCGACTGAAAGTTTTGAAGAGAAGATAAAATTGTAGTCCTGACAATGAAGGGGAATTGAATTATACAGGAATGCATTAATTTATTAGGCCAATACTTCGTCAATCCTAAGATCTTCGTGCTAAAAATATAAGAAAATTCACCTCAGTATCTAGCACCTGAAATCATCGAAACCTCCACAACTATCAAACTACTTGAAACCTACCAATCATTCACATCTAGACATCATTCTCCCCAATACCTAGTCGTTAAAACATTCAGATGCTAATGTGTCCAAAACCAACACCATTCAAATTTTTCAATCTCAAAATTATCCTTCCTTAATCATAAAGTATTCCATTTTCGAACCAAAACTTAGTTCTCCAAATCCAGACTCCTCAATTTTCGACATCTCACCATGGCAAGCACAAACACCAAACCAGTCTACCTATCCAAATTTCTCAAACTCAGCTTCCTTGGCTCCTTATTTTTCTTCTAGATCCAGCGAAATCATTTCCACGTATCCCAACCTCTCAAATACTCAGCATTCTTTCTCCTCATTTTTCCTCTACACCCAACCAAATCATCCACCCAATCAGTCCACCTACTCAATCCTCTCAAACCCACCTTCCCTTGCTCTTTATTTTTCCCCAACCCTGACGGATCCGCGAGCGTCCATACAGATTCAACGTCTTGGGGCTGCAAGCGGCCAAGGGGGTTGGCGAGGACAGGGTACACGAGAGTGGAGGGGGGGGGGAGGAAGGTGAGCTCCTTTGCGAACCTACAGGGCAAATGCAGGTTTCAGGTTGCTTCACGTGCACAATTACCGGGCACAGGATGGGCGCGAGCGGGAATGAAATTTCGTCTCGTGTAGAGGGAGCAAGCAAAGTGTACGTCGCTCTCTCCCTCCCTCTCCATTCCACGCGGCCTGGGGAATTGAGTTTCGCCACGTGAGAGCGAGAGAATAGGGCCTTTCCTCGCCTGTGGAGTGGCAGAGAGGAGGACGTTGCCTCGCGCGCGCGGAGCCCGTCGCCGAAGAGATAGACAGAGAGAGAGTTACTCCTATATTCGCGGGACGAGGAGAAAGACGAGGCCTCTGGCTGGCTGGATGGGCCGCTGTAACACTGTTATTGCCAATAATGGCACGACTATGCACGTATATGTCTCGCCGGTTTTGATCGAGAAATTGATTTATGAAAAGAAACGACCGGCTCGCCGCCGCGCGATTCCATTCCGTCGCGATCGATTTATTGTCCTGGATCCCGATCGCCACGCGTATTCTTGCACCGTTCTCTGCCCTACGGAACGTCGGGCCGCCTACGTCCCTCGCGATTGTCTCTTTTGGTCTCCTTCAATCTCCTCTTTGCTCGTCCTCGTAGATCGATTTTTAAGATTGGAAGACACCGATGGGGGAGGAATCGACAGTAGCAATGGTCGTTTTGTGGTCCGTCTTCCAGGCAGAAAATTGTTCTGAATCATTTCATGCGGTTAGAGTGTAAGAGAATTGCGTGAGAATTTGCAGTAGAATATACTTTTTTGGTCAGACATGGGATAAAAGATGATTATATTTAGACAGGTCTTTGGAGACAATTTAAACCTAATTCCTCTCTTTCTTTACTCGCCCTATAGCACAATTTAGCAATACTGCAGGACGTTCTTACTTAAACGAAAAATAGTAATTTAATCTTTCTGTTTCTAAAAAAAATTCGATCTTTCAAATTTTCCACATGTGTATTTTATAATATTCTGGCTGACATTCCGTTTCTCATTCCCCATATGCAGGGTGATTCATAAATTCATGTCAATACTTCAGGGGGTAAATTTGCACAATATTATAAATAAAGAACGTCAAAGGAACATATGTCCTATATGTATACCTTAATTTTTGAGTTATGGATGATTGAAGAAACTGTTCGAAGTGCACGATCTTAACCCATTAGACTTATACTTTTAGATCCATTTAAAAGTTATTGTACATTTAACACAAGTGAATAATGTGCACGGTCTGCAAGAAAGGACATCAAATAGACTTAGGGCTATTTGAAAAATACCTCGTATTTTCTAGCGAGTGCGGAACTCAATGCTACGGCGTGCAGTGTGTTGAGGCACAAGGTTCGAACTTCAAACGATTTCTTCAATCAGCCACAACTCGAAAACTAAGGTATATAGGACATTTTTACTTTATATCAGTCTGTAGACTTACCCCCTAAGGTATTGCTATGCATTTATGAATTACCCTGTATATGTATACTAATTCATAAACAATAATCATACGATAAGTCCAACTTCTGACGAAAAAGTATTAAGGCTACAGCCCAGTTCTAAAAGATCAGCAATAATTCCGAGGGGATATCAAAGGGGATGAAAAAATGGTATCCCCTTATTGCCATCTCACTCCCTCCTCCATCTTGGTACCTAGTAAACTAAAAACAGCTCGGCAGGTTTCACTGGCGATATCTCGAGTATTTCACCATTTAAAAAAATCATCTCCCCACCCCACTCTCCTCCCAGGGGGTCGAGGTTCCATGACAGATGTTGGTGCCATTTTCCGGCAATCGAGGGGATGGCGTCAGTCGGTCGTTTGCCCGAAGTTCGACAGCGCCTAATCCGCGACTCGAAGTAAATCGAATGAAGTCTCGAATTAAATACAGCCCTCCTCTGTATTCCGGGCATACCGACAGGGGATGCAAGAAGACTGTGGGGGGAGGGGGAGGAGAGAGAGAAGGCTAGAATGAGCTGACTCTATGCGAGACGAGGCGAGGCAAGGTTCCTTGTATTTAATTACCAACTCTAAGTCTCCAGCCGGGAATGAGGGAGCTTCCACCCGGGCACACCTCTTCTTCGCCACCATCCACAACCAC
>NW_015373910.1:3962934-4007404 GCF_001272555.1 Dufourea novaeangliae | reverse complement strand
CCTCCTATCCACCCACCCACCCCTCCGCCATCCTCCACGAAACCCCGTTTCTGCGCCCGCAATCTTCTTCTCCCCGCCTCTTCTTCCGAATGCCACCCTCCAGTCGCGCTTTTGCTTTAAACGACTCGGAGAATTCGTGTCTCTCCCTTGTTTTCCTACGCGAAGTCGGAGCCTGTTTGTCATTTCTCGGGGAAAAACCCGTTCAGCAGCTGAGAATGGATGATTGTTGCATGAAATAGATAGTGGTTCTTCTGAATACAGGTGGAGTTTTTGTATGTTAGAGGTATCGTTAATGCTGTAATTTTTTGGAACTTGATCAACCTTGGCTAGGTTCAGCAATGTTCATTGCCAGTAGAGCGATCTGCCAAGCATAGGAGATAGTCAGGGGTTATTGTATGAGGTTCGTGAAAATTTTTTAGTAGTTATTAATATTGTTGTCGTTTCAATTTCGACTTTAATAGTCAGAAAATCTCTCTAGTGTTCGTATGTTGGTGGGTTTTATTCATCTAATATTCGGTAGTAATGTCTGGCCATAACATACTAATACTACTGATCAGAAATACCAAGGCGCTTATCAAATAAACTTCCAGAACTTGTTCGAGAAAATTTTGTAGTATTTATTAATATTGTTGTCGTTTAAATTTCGACTTTAATAGTCAGAAAATCTCTCTAGTGTTCATATGTTGGTGGGTTTTATTCATCTAATATTCGGTAGTAATGTCTGGCCATAACATACTTATACTACTGATCAGAAATACCAAGGCGCTTATCAAATAAACTTCCAGAACTTGTTCGAGAAAATTTTGTAGTATTTATTAATATTGTTGTCGTTTAAATTTCGACTTTAATAGTCAGAAAATCTCTCTAGTGTTCGTATGTTGGTGGGTTTTATTCATCTAATATTCGGTAGAAATTTGGAACTCTCTGGAACATTAATGTCTGGCCATAACATACATTACTGTCCATAAATAGCAAGACGCTTACCAAATAAACTTCCAGAACTTCCAAAATCATTGAAAAATACATTAAATGCATGCTATCTAAACAATATCAAAATCCAATAACAGGAATCAAAAAATCCTGTACAGAACAACACATCCTATTTACTCCAGACAGAAGTCCTGAGATTTCTGGATAATATACACGATCCTTCATCACTTTCAATTCCTTCCTACAAATCTCGATTCTTCCATCCAAATGATCAGTTGAAGATTCATGTCAGGAACATAACGATGAAACATTCATCGTTGCATGAAACCCCGAATTCGCCACGAGGAACTTTCGTCGCGTTCAACGATCCCCGCCAAGGAAGCATGAATAATTTTTCGCGGCGTCTTTCGAAACCGGCTCCTCGCCTACTCGCCGGGGTGCAAAATTAGGCGGCGGGTCCGGGTGACATCAAAGAGCTTTCTCCGCCGTAGGCAGCAAAGAAGGCTTCCTGCCCCCTTTTCATCCCTTAAATCCCGCCCGAGTGGTATTTGCCGGGTCGACCCAGCCTCCCTCCTCCGGTTTTACCGTCATTAGCGGGGGAGAAAGAGAGAGGGTAGTTTTCGAGGAAGGCCGTGCTAGAGCGGGACGGCTAAAGGAGAGCCTCTCTCTTTGCTCGTGTCTTCTCCACCCTTCTACTTGTCCCCTCCACCTCCCTCGAGCCGCCCGCGCACCCTCCGGTTCCCGGGGAACGATGTTCTGGTCCTGGGTACCGCGCAAATATCGCCTTTCATATTCCTTCGAAGGAGCAGAAAATCGTTACGGTGCCTTTTGCGCGCGCGCTGCCGGGGGAAATACCTCCTAGCTCCTTCGTTCCTTTTCCTTCGCATCGTGCCTCGCATGGTTTCGTCTCGCTGGCGGACAAAGAGAGTAGTCGTCCTGGCGAGGGTGTAAGTAAGTAAAGTCTCTCTCTCTTCCCACCCACCCCCTCCTCTCATCCTTCTCTGGCATTCACCCTACCCCTATCTTCTAGTCTCTCTCTCTCTCTCTCTCTTCCGCTGTTTCTAACGTGGTCTCCGTCTGTTACCCTCCTCTGTTTCTTTCCATCCTCTCTTGGAAGCTCTCTACTCGCTCCTTTTAACTCTAGAGAAACAGAGACAGAGTTCCTTCATCCCCCTTCTAGGCAACCACTGTCTTTCCATCGCAGTCACTCTCTTGTACGATCTTTGTCTATCGTTTTCTCGTTCCATCTCCCTCGGCGAAAACCCTCGACGGGGCTGCAGAACCACTGGAGCCCGCTATTAACCCGCTCCTTTCCCTTCTGCTCCACCCGCCCCACCTAACCCCCTTCGCGCGCCACCCCGTTTCGTCTAAGCGCGAACAAAGATGGCGGAAAACTAAACAACTAGGCGAGGGCGCAAGGAACGACTAGCTCTCTGTCTCACGTTCCCTGCCTCTCGCTTTCGACCTTTTATCACGACGAATTTCACCTCTGACGAACTCTCTTCACCCCCCCCCCCACGTGTAGCTAGACCACCCAGGGTTTTGCCCCCTTTCCGTCTTTTTCTCGAGTTGACCCTGTTCGACGGACGGAGAGATCGAAGGGTTGTTGCGGTTGACCAAGGTGCTGTCCTTCGTGCTACGAGATTCTTGTTTTTCGACGGGTCCTGGGACCGGAAGAGGGGCTGTCGACTTCTTTCCGGAAACTGGGGGAATTTTGTTAGTTTAGGGGCTTGGGGAAGATCATGGTTTTGTTTAATTTTTGAAGTTGGAATGTCGGCAGATACTTTATTACTGTCAGTTTTTTTAATTCCTTCCAACAAAGTAACACTGTCCCTCACATTTTTCTGTATCTTCAAAAACAAGAGAGATATTGAAAGCGCCCGCGTTAGGTGGGATATCCTGTATAGTGAGAAACAGATGTGGTCACAATCATTCAGAGTGAAAATTAAGTACAAGAGTGGTGGGTAAATTTTCTAAAAAACCTTCCAACAAAATAACACCGTCCCCTCACATTTTTCTGTGTCTTCAAAACCAATTAAAGTTACTCACGTTAGGTGGGATATCCTGTATAGTGAGAAACAGATGTGGTCACAGTCATTCAGAGTGAAAATTAAGTACAAGAGTGGTGGGTAAATTTTCTAAAGAACCTTCCAACAAAATAACACCGTCCCTCACATTTTTCTGTATCTTCAAAAACAAGAGAGATATTGAAAGTGCTCACGTTAGGTGGGATATCCTGTATAGTGAGAAACAGATGTGGTCACAATCATTCACAGTGGAAATTAAGTACAGGAGTAATGGGTAAATTTCCTAAAAACCTTCCAACAAAGTAACACTGTCCCCTCACATATTTCCGTATTTTCAAAAACAAGATATTAAAGTTGCTCACGTTAGGTAGGGGACCCAGTAACCAATCATAATATGCGATCATGTACACTACTATCCATAAAAGCTTTAATACCTACTGTTCTAGCGCAGTTTCCTCTTGCACTAGACCTCCCAATTCATCCAATCAGAATTTTCTACACCATCCCTAACATTCAAACCATAATTCACCCTCAAGAAATTCCGTCCGTGCACCACTCCACGAAATCCCCCCTCCCCAAGCCCAGAGACACCTCATCCCCTACCCAAGAAACCGGACAAGAATATTCCCCCGAACATGGATTCTAGGATCCAGCACCACAACCCCCATGAGATCCGTGAATTTTTCATGAACAGACGGTAGACGGAAGAACAGTCGGACGATGGGGTACGGTGTCTCAGCGGCCTCGTGAAGAAGTACCCAGGCCGTGCGGGTCCGGCCTGAATAAACGATGTTTAATCTTCATATCAGAAAAGGGAACGGAAAGGGGGGAGAAGCAGGAGAGTAGTGGCCAGAGAGAAAGAGGATACCGAAGCTGAGGCACACACGTATACACGGACAGAAGTACCGGGCACAAGAGAGACAGAGATGGTGAAAGGCGACGCAGGGATGAGGATAGAGGTAGAAAGGAAGGAAAAGGGGGGGGGGGGGGGGGGGGGGGGGGGGGGGGGGGGGGGGGGGGGGGGGGGGGGGGGGGGGAGGGTGCCCAGGAAATTTCTAGAAACTTCAGGTTTAGCAATTAACGTCAGAAATTAACGACGCCCGCCTGCCTCGAGCGCAAAGCGCCGGAGAAATTAGTCTCGGAAATTCTCGTAAAATTTCTCGTTCGCTCGCGGGCTCCAACCCCACACACACCCCCGCACACACACCCCCTTGCTTCGCCTCCACCTCACCCCCGAAGGTTTCGTGCTTCCTGCGCCCCGGCGAAGGTAACATGGCGTCAGCAGTCGAGGCGAGCGGTAACTTTCCGGAAATTTTCATTAAGCCTGACAGTAATGACGTCATCAGTCAGTCGGCCCGACCTCATTTGGAATCGTTCGCACTCTCGAAACCGTTACACACCGAACTTCTGTATGGGGTGATCCTTTCTTTCTTCAGGGATCGACGATCGGGTACCACAATCGCTGAGGAATTTGTTTCCTGGATCGTGGACCAACCGGGCCTGCGAGATTGATTCGTAGATCGCGATTTCTTTGGATGATTTTGGACGTGGGAACGGTCGAATAGAGATTCTGAGTGACTGCTGAAAGTTGGGGGGATCGTTTCTGTCGATGTTGATGGAGAAATCGGTGGTGGGGAACGGAGAGGTTTTATTGGGAACTTTGTGACCGGGAATCGGAGGTATTTGTACTTTTGTATGGGTTTTTGTAACTATTGGGATTTAATCTGTGAAGGGCGGGAAGGTTATTTTTAGGTTTCAGATGGTTGATTTTTGCAATATAAGTATATAGGATATTATAGATGTTTTAACTGGAAAATACAAAAAGTCATGGAAAACCTTGCCCGTTCTTTAAAGGTTAATGAATGTGTAGAGTCTGGGAAGTTTAGGCTGAGATTCGACTTGCGGAGGGTGAAAGGAAGGGACGGTCAAGTATGAAATCACTTTGCATTTGTGATTTTGTTGGACGATGTCTCTGAATGTCTATTACAGGTTTTGTATACTTGTGATTCTAGCAATTCGGGTGACAATAATGTGACAATAATGTCAAGAATATCATCTAAATTGTTCAACTCGCAAGTATGCGAAATGTGTAGAAATTTAGAGGCAATATCTCACAAAATCACACGAATCTAATTTAAAATAATATATACATGGTGTGCCATAAAACGTGAGCATACATTTATAGATTTTTTATACTCAAGGTCACATGAAGGTCACACTATTATAGGTCATTAAATTGGTCTTGATCTCCTCTGTTATCAATGACCCTAAAATTTTGAGAAATATGACCTTCAGAAGAATGTTTGCTTCTTCAAACCAAATAATACTATCCCGTCACGTCGATAAACGTTCAATCGAACCGTGAATTCTCATTCTCACCCCGTAATCGCGCCAGCAATCCTCAGTAGAATTCCGTACAATCCGACCATCGACTTCACACATCCCTACCGACAACATTATCCACCTACCCTCGGCCAATAACTCAATCCACGAAGCGGGTAAAAATTCCACCGCGAAACTTGCTCTTTCGTCTTCCCCCAATCGGATACAATCTCCGAGTCTCAGAAAACTTCGTCCCACCGTCCAGGTGACCGTCGTGGGTAATTAATCCTCTACCCTTGGAAGACGTTCATTCGCATGGTATCGTCTTCGGTCACGCGACGTGAATTCCGTCCGTTCCGTGACTTCAAGAGTCGCATGATGATCGAGCCTCGAAGAGTAGGAAGACAAGAACGAAGCTACCAATCCTCCAACAGGTCGCCGGGACCAGAGCAATATTCTCCCCGATCGAACGCGAAGAATCGATCGCCTGTTTTCGGTGGCTGGGGCTGGGTATCGGCCAGCATGGGCGCGAGCGAACGACATATCCGTTTTCCCAAGTAATCTCGCGGCGCTTCGGGCGATTCTCAAACAATTCTATACATCTCCCGAGTGTCGGAAGTGGCTGGAGAGTGGCAAGGATGGGAAGCGGGAGGGGTTTGGATGGGCGAGTTAGGTAGTACAGAGGCACGGAAAGAGCGAGGGTGTAACAGGGACCAAGGTTGGTGTTCCAGAACGAGACAGAGGATCGCATAGAAAGGCGATGAGGGGGAGGAAGGTTGGTAGGTGAAACAGACAATACACCTTCGCGGTGGGTGGCTTATCTAAGAGTCCATGGCGTAGCCCCGGGGGTGCAGTAATAACCGGGAGGGCGGGCTGATACCGGGGCTAAGAAATGATAACGGCACTCGCAAGCCAGCCACCATTTTCGAGTTATATTGCCTCGAAAGCCAGAACCGACGGCGGCCAGGGAGAGACGAGACTATAGAGAGAGAAAGAGCTAGCCGAGCTACTAGCAACGTACAACCTCTTCTATACCTTCTCCGCCATCTCTTCGACGCCACACTCCCCTCCCTATTCCTCTCGGATGCTCGTCCTCCGGTTCGGCTGCACCTTTCTACCCGAGCTACCTATAACAGCCCGCAGTCGTTGCCGGAATCGGCCGCTATCTGAGGCCCACACCTCTCTGTACACACATACCCTCGTTCCGCCGTCTAGAGAAACGTTTCGCCTTCGAGCTCTCCGTAACCTTCGCCCCCGTACACCCCGATTCACAACCACCCCCACCGTCAGGGGACTAACGAGGGGGGGGGGAAGTAGGAGATACATCGGTTCCGATGCAACCACGGTATTCGATTCCTTCGTGCGACACATGAATTTTGCAGGTGGTTGCACCACCTTCGGATGGAACCCTTGGGGATATCGCGTCCCTTCTGTAATCGCTGATAGCGGATACTACAGAGGGGGGGGGGGGAAAAATGGCGCAGTTAACCGACCAACTATGATGTCGGTGTTCAGCCGGTGGCTTCTTGGACGGGTGTGCCTGGGCCGTTGGGACACTCGATCCACGAAGATTCGATCTGCTTGGAACGTTGCGCGGTTGTATCTTTGGAAACTGATCGGTTCGATGGGATTTTGTAGGGGTGTCTCGTTTAAATCGACCCACTCGAATAGCTTCGAAACTGTTGACGATGTTAAAAAATATTTCAGTAGGAAGTTAAATGGTCTCAGGTTTTTTTTGTATGGACGCGTAGAGGTCATGTGAAGGTCAACTTTGATTCATTAAATGGAATCGTATAGTTTTTAATGCGTTAATTCGGTATAAGTGATTTAGTACTTTATGTAGGGAGTAGGGAGTAGAATCGAGTACTGCATTAACAAAATGTACGATTCTTTATAAAAAAAACTAAGTTGACTTTCATATGACCTCTACACGTTCTCAATTTTTTTTAACTTTTGACTATAATCAACTCATGTTTCAGAGATGAATGTTATATTTCATTACTCTTTTGAGAATACTGTGACATTTGCTGTCAATCGAAGGTACTCTCTAGATCTTCCAAAATTCTCTCCCAGATTATGATAGCGAATTGAACATTCAGACTCATCTCAGGAACGAGTGATCCACAGTTAAGGATTAAGGGATTGTCTGTCACCTAGCTCATACAAGGATTACAAAGATACGACTTTTAATGTCTGATGTTAAAATTTGGGGAAACAGACTCTAAAAAGTAGAATTATTTGTCAGCTTTTGATCTTCAGATGCTGAAAAATGTGTAGGTGACGAATGAAAACACTATTTTCAATTATCAGAAATCCATCTTTATTGCTTCATTATGTGTTCACTTGCATAGAAAAAGAATGATTGGAATCGAATGTGTGATATTTTTAGAAAAATATATCAAACTATCATCCATTTGTCGTCTAGATAGTACCACCCCCTAAGAGTAGAGGTACATAACTTCGTAAAATATTGCAGTTTTTCGTCTTTAATGTGTTCAGTTCGGCGAAGGGAAAATATTACACGTCAGAAATCTTGAAATTCCTATAATCACGACGGATCAGGAGGGATGGAAGATCGGAAACGAGACAGGGGAGAGACCGTCTCACCCCCAAGCGAATTCGGACAGACAAAGCCGCAACGTGACCAATCTCGTCCGTGTTGAACTGCGGTTTGAACGAATGTTTTCCATTTTACTCCCGTGGGCTAATTTATGTGAGAGAAACGACACCCTCGTTTCACACCCTCTTACCCGGCAGCTCGAGCGTTTTATTTTCACTTAGACCCGTGGAGGAGACTCGCAAACCTCCTTCACGAACTTCTTCCGCCTCGTGAACCGACAATTGTTTCGAAATTCGTGAGAAGATTCTTGCAAATATCTTAGAATTCTATTTCTTCTATTATAAAAAAGTAGTAACCCTTGCAATTCCAAACCTTTTTTTGTTACATAGGCTAACAAGGGGGTGAGAAGGTGTACTTTATTCCCACCTAATAAAAATGTATAATGTGTTACAAAAACATTACTTTTTGTATGTATCTGGGATTAAGGCATGTAAGATGAAATGTATTATTAAAAACTTTTTAATTTATTGAGAATGAACAGTTTTATAAGCGATTTTTTTTTTAATACTGGACTTAAGATTTCACATGGGCTTTCAGACAATTCAGTCATTTTTAATTTGGTAATCATCACAATCCTGAGATATACAAATTTTTTTTCCTGTATGTCTCCCACATGAACGACATACTTGTTGTTTTGTTACGTTTTTCAAATTTCTATGGAACAATACTTACAATCGTAAATGAAAAGGCATTTTTACACAATACCTTATTTTTTCAGAATTTCTGAATAATTATTTTAACGGGAATTCTCGAAATAATAATACGTAACTACTTACCCTTCCCCCTCTGATATTGCGAGGATTAAGGGATCATGTCTAATCGTCAAACCGGTGAGTGGCTGTAACTCGTTCATTTTTCAATATTTAATCCAAAAAAAGGTCCAAAATAAGTTGCACATTATATACATTTCCGAATAAAGTATCAGTTGCAAAAGAAAGTCCATTAGTCGTATCAACAAAAAATTCCTAAAGATCGCATTTATTAGCTTTCTGACTTAACATCACCTCTCAACGGGACTGACACGAAAAAAACCAAAAAAAAAAAACAAATACGTACATTAATGCATTCACGAGAAGCAGAGTTAATTAACGTCATATTTACGAGTCCAGTTTTACGCTAACCACCTGTATCCCGCAACCGTTATCACACTTCCCTCCGGCGAGGCCGAAAGAAACAACGAGGAAACGGGCGAAAAAAACCGCCCCCTTCTCCGTATTGTCGCCAATAAAGCCATCCTCTCTCGCGAGTGGACAATTAAAAAGAGTGTCGTCCAGTAATTTGCGGCGCGGTCGGATTCGCGTGGAGCTGAAATTAATATGAGAGATTCACTGGGCGGCGTGTGTCCTACGGAACAGGAAGAGGGAGCAAAAGAGACTGGCGAACCGGAGTATGAGGACGAGTAGGGGTGGGCACGGGGGGTATATTTAGCACAAAAAGCCTCTAATTTCCAACGAGGGTGTAAAAACGGGGTTGGCACCAACCCGGCTCGGTATACGCGGGACGGGGTGGCCGGTTGTTGGGTCTATAAAACGCCGCTTAGCTTTTTTACCTCCTACCTCCGGGTGCTCCCGAAGGGGTGGTTTTAACCCCGTTAAGCTGTTTCCCGTCTTTTCCCGTTCTTTCCCTCTCTGTCCCCATCCGTACTCTGGCCACTTTTTCCTCCCTTTTCTTTTTTTTTTTTTACTCTCTCCACTCCTCGACCATCCCCCTGGCAAACCTGTTTTCCTCCCTTTCCACAACCACACACCGCTCGACCCAGATTTCACATCCCTCCAGCGCCTCCACCTCCTCCCAGAACGATTATCCACGATTTCACCGTGATTGCGTCCATACCGTGGCCCCCTACGGCGTTTCACTTGGAATATTTTTCTGCTTTCAACCCCCTCGATGGTGGAACCGTTACCTGGTATTACCCTGTTATCGTATCCTGTTATTTAAAAAGGCTTGTTTCTTTTACGCGTGAAATATTCTTCGGGACAATTATCGAATGTCAGAGGGGATGATTGTGTTGCTGATTGGATTTTGTAGAGGGTGGTGCGACAACGTAGTTTTTTGGAGAAAGAGAAGTCGAATGTCTGGAATACTGATTTTGTGTTTGGGAATCTTTTTTTCGGGAAAGTAGCTTCGAAACTTATTATGGTATCGACTCGATCAAAAATCGTACAACTTTGAATTTAACTTATCTTCCATATCTTATACGGTTTTATGAAAATTTACGATAATATGAAAGCCCAACATTTCTTTTTCTTTGAGAGAGTTTTTTCACCCCTATGAACGTTCCATTACCGAAACAAAAAACGATTTCGTCACAAGCTTCACTTGAATTACAATTCCCGTAAACTGTTAAATTTCATTTAAATATTCGAGTCGTCAAAATTCCCTTCAAAGTTGTACGGTTTTTGATGATCTACAATCTGGTGGAAAGAATGTTCAAAGAGACATAATTTCCTTCAGAATTTAACCCTACAACCCTACATTGTCTGAAGTTTTATTTTTGGATGAAGGCCATCAGTCTTGAGATTCATCTAAAGTGTCTGATCATTGACCGCCGTTTCTACTTATCGAAAGCACGAATCCATTCATACCAGATGCAACTTCCAAGGAAATTCCCACGAGATCTATACCTTATTCTGTACCTTCGAAATTTACCCATCGCTCCTGTACTAAATTTTCACTCTGAATGATTGTGATCACAACTATTTCTCACTATACAGGATATCCTACCTAACGTGAACACTTTCAGTATTTCACTTGTTTTTGAAGATACGAAAAAATGAGGTGACATGCTGTTTGGTTGAAATGGGCAAATACTGTGATAAACAAAATTTCTAGGTCATTATTATTTTTAAATGGGATTAAATATTTTTAACATCGTGGCGTAATAGTTGAGGTCAACACCAATCCAATGACCTATAGTAGTGTGACTTTCATTTGACCATGAATACGAAAAATCCACAAATTTATGGCAGTAGATTTAAACAATAAAATAACTACACAAGAGGGATCAGTGCGAAAATATGTTAAAGTTGATGGACATAATTTTCAGCATTTGTTAAAATAATTCTTCTAAAAATAAAAAATAAGTGAGATATGTAAGGTGTTCACGTTATATGGGACACCCTCTATACTTCCCATTCCCTTAAGTTTTAAGCAGACAACCAATTCAAGAAGAAATCAACCAGTTCACACCATTCATTGAATCCCTACGTAGACACTCATGTTCAAATAATTCGCAATCGGTGATACGATCAACTTGAACGACCAAAGATCCCAAGTTCTCCAACGATATAATCTAACATCAGTTACAGAAGAACGTATGTAGAGTCAGAAGAAGAGGAAACATGATTTCCTTGAACCTCACCGATTCTTTTCGCCACGTGGCCACGGGTCGCCGGAAGTACGAGATTAATAGACGAACAAATTAGCGCAAACTTTGGGCGCCGGCCCTGGCGTGCACCCGCGCCACTAATCCCGTGCATTAAAAGTTAACGTCGGGGCTGGCTGGCTTGCGCGGCCTGTGTGTGTGTCCTCCTGGCATTAGATTTCTGAGTTTCCCCAGCCCGAGTTAGGGCAACACCAGATCTGCGTTTCAACTGGAAACTACGTTAGGGACAGATTCGAACCGATCCCCCTGACCCAGGCGCGCGTGGTCCCGGTGTGTATCTATGTGGCCGGCTGCAGCCGGACACCCTTTCGGTCGTCGAAAGTGACGGACAACTCTCGGAGGAAACCGGTTTTCACGACGAAAAATTTCACTCCGCCTTCGACAGACGTAGCATTCTTTTCTAACGTATGGAACACGATCGTTGAATACGATTGGGGGTGGTGTTTGCAATCCGTCGACGTGATATAGCTAAAGAGAAATTGAAACTCACATGGGAACATATCGAACCTAGACACGTCGATTTTGATAGCCTCTATATGGGATATAGTTTGCGAAAAAATATTTGACACGTATTTTTTTTATGTATCCTATCGTCCATATTGAAGGGATGAAAACAGCCCTGAAAGTTGGGGGTTGAAAACATATTTTTTGGGATATCTCGGGAACTAGAGGGTATAGATACAAATTTGTTTTTGTAAATGGTGTGTTTTGTAATGGGGAATGTAATCATATAAAGATTTTTTTTTTTAATTCATTTTTTTAATATATTATTTTAACGAATCTTGGTTATGGCTTCAAATCCTGATGAATAACTCTTCAGTCGAAAGCAATAAACTTTATTCAATGCCAGTTCGTATGAAACGTCAGAACCGAATGAAGCACTACAGCCACCAATCTGTAGAGAACCTAGTCTATCCGAGATAATAAAGTGCCAGTGAATCGGAAAAATTGGTTTGCATACAAGACATCAATTTTTTTAACACGACGGCTGAGTATTATTAGCAAATACAAATTTTATCCGATTTCCCAACATATATAACTAATCTTTCAGAAAGCAATATAAATCGTTCAGTAAACAATTCGTTCCCAAATACAAACACAGAACTGCTAACAACAATATCATAGATATACCGATACAAAATTCTTCCTAAACAAACGGAAGTGAAATAAACATTTTTCCAGATAGAAATTGCAATGATTCTGAACGATACCAAGAATAACGTATTTTCCATTAATCGTAACAAAAACTATTTATCCAGGCCCTATCACGCTCGGAAGTGAATCCTGAAAACTATTAATTGAACAGGCTGGAAGCATAGCCGGCTGGCTCAGCGAGCGATATTAATTCTGCTCGTTATCTAAGGTGGCGGCCGCCATTGTAACCGAAGTATCCCGAGCCGTGGGTGGTTGGGTGGGGTGGTGGTGGATAGGAGGCGAGTAAGAAACTACCCCCAACATTAATCAACCGTCATCTTTGCCGGAAACCAAGAGCTCTCCTATCGCCTTCCCTCGCGTGTTTTTACCCCCCCCCCCCCCCGTCCCGTTAATAATTCTCATTGGATCTTTGAGTCACTCAGATCCAGGAGGTGAATGAACCACTCGTCTTTTCGACGCGTTGTCCATTCGAAACGAGCATCCAACGCGACCACCCTCCCATTCACCCGAGCAATGGTATCTCCAAACGAAGGCGATCGTTCTACCTATACGTCTGTATTTGCGATCGCAAACACCCCGAGAATGGCCAACGACTGACCTTCGATCGCCAGGGAAACAACGACCTTGATTCAGCAACCGCGGGTCAAAGCTCTCCGCGAGAGTTTAGACAACGTTCTCCCGTAACCGTGAACCTGATCCCTAAGGGAGAAACACAGAGTACAAAAGGGGGACTGTTAGAACTACGAGACGACGAAAAGGTTCCTTAATCTTCCATCCGTTTCACCCTCAACGCGACGTTAAGTGAACACGGCCCTGTCAGAACCATCCTACGAACGATGTTTTATTTAAAAAAAAAAAAAAAAAAAACGCAGTCCAATTACACGTACATCAGTGTCTAAATTACACGAACTTCCGTAGGTGTCAGGTACTTCAACCGAGGTATTCAACGGGGAAACCGCGAATCCGAGGCGTGTTCCCTAAAACGAAACCGAGGCGCGCGCAAGGGAAATCGATCCTCGATCGCGCGTGCAAGGGGACACGTCGATCGTACCCACTTCCGTGGACGGAAAGAGCCTTGCTGGATGGGTGCACGAGACGCGGACAAGGAAACAAGAGGAAGTAAGAGATCGTTTGAATAATGACTCGGTTGGCACGTCAGAGGGGAACGAAGGGGGAGGGTTTGCCAGTCGAGCGCCATCTTGCCTCGGCTCTCTACTTATAATTATTGATGTGGCCCGAACTTTATATAAACTCGAAACTCGTCTCCCTCGCACCGTCGGTTCGCCACCACCACCACCACCACGACGAACCTGCACCAGCATCAGCAAAGCCTGGAACCATCTCTACGTAGAAACCCATCGCCTCCTCCACCTTTCCCCCCTTCGTACTCCCTCCCCCTCCCCTGGTGAGCCCCTCTTCCTCCTCTTTCGGTTCTCCAACCAGGCGGCAGGAGGAAATTGTTGGAGTTTTCAAAGTCTGACGTGCAGGATATTATGAACGAGGGTATGGCGTCGTCGAGGAGGTGGAGAAGGTGGCGGAGTAGTAACTGGCGGGGTGGTAGCGGCTCGGGAGGGGCGAAGGGGGGTTAGGCGAGGTGGTGGAGGGTCGGGGCAAGGGTGGAGTGGCGGTACCCAGGCAAAACTACCCGCCTCGGCTCACTCTTCTGCCTCCAGAACCACCCACCAGCCCATTCGTCTAGCTTAAACTATATTCCGACCTAACCTCCGCGTAGGGTACCTTCCTTCTACACTCGCTCTCTACCTACCATCTGACAACCGGCCAATACTTGCCCGATGCACCGACAAACCCTTCCCACCGACACACCGTCATCCCTTCGACCAGTTCTTGCCAGACGGTTTTTATCTTCGACTTGACAGATCTGAGAGGCCTTCGTCGATCCCTCGAGGGATCGATCCAGACTGAGTTTGTGTATTTTGAGGGGGGAATCGTGACCTGGGTTCATACTGGCTTGGGGATGGTTCTTTCTTGGGGGAAATTTTATCGAGGGATTTGTGGGTGGTTTTTGCAATTGATGCATATGTGGAGCGTTTTTTCACCTTTTCACTGCGAAACTTGTGGGTGTTCCTTGTTAATACTTCAAAGAATGTCCGATTGTTTGTGTACATTTTTTTCAGTGCAACAATTTTAGTTAGTACGGCAGGTATGGATGCAATGTGACGGTAGAGTCGATAATGCTCGTTTCTGAATCTCCTGGAACGACGACTGAAGAACGCTTGAAAGCACTGTTAACAGTCGGAAGGTTAATGCTCTTAGATCCATATATTTCAATTGTAGCATTTTCTAGGGCTTAGTAATTTTAATAATTGCATAATCTAAGAGTTCATTGTTTGCAAAATAAAGATGACAATATTGTGGGCTTCGTACTCTGTTCAACTAATTTTTTGTCATTTTGAGGGTTGGTAGATTTCTGCATAACTAAACCCAATTGTCCTAACACTTACGATCAGGAATGTGTATAGTTTATTCACCAATGTCTAATAACTAGACTGCGGATTTTCCTGCAAAACGATACTTCCTAAAGCAATTTATACACGTCAGAGCAAATGTAGGAATTTCTTTCTTTCCTTAAGTATCATATTAACTTCGGAATAAACTCGAAAACTGATTGGACATGGCGAAACTTTTGTTTTTTACTATATTTTACAGACCCCTATAGACTATAAATGCATAAAATCCGCAGTCTACTAACTTTCAAAGAAAAGTACTAATTTCCAAGATAATTGCAATCCTCAGTGTACACGTTTCTCATCTCAAAAAGAACCATTCACGAGTGTCGAACAACGAAAAAATTATTCTACTCCGCCATTGTCGAGTCTCGGAAGGATTACTCGAGACGTATGGAACAGCGCGAGAGTCTACTTGGAAAAGTTCACGACAGCCCATTCGTTGGCCCCGCGACGATAACCGACTTGGTCGCGGCGAGGCTGGAATATAGCCGGGGCACGTGCACGAGTATATTGTAAAGGGAGGTGGTAGGTGAGTGCGCGCATATATCTATACAGTGTCTACAGGGGGTAGAAGTATAAGCTTTCCTCTCGCAAATGAGGTAATATATATACAAAAGCTAATACGACCGAAAGTTGCCAACTTGGATGAGTCTCTCTTCTCCTCCGCCACCTACAAGCTCCTCCGCCTCGGAAACCCGCTTCCTCCCTCGCAACCACCCCCTGCGCGCGCGCGAGCTCGGTCTCTCTCACCGATCCTCTAAATATTTTAAAGGAGCCCAAGAATTCAGTTAATAAGTTCGTCACGAAGCATCGTATTCAAAGACACACGCTGCATCTCCTACGGTACCGTATTAATATCGTCTTTCGTTTTGCGCTTCGATGGCCCTTTGACGAGTATCCACGGGTCCTCAAAGGGCGTCCCGAGCGACCACGATATCGTGTCGACGACCCTTTGACATTTTAATTTTCGTACCAGTCTGCTCGCAGGAAACTGCTACTCCCGTCGATCAGGTACCTAATTATTGAAGAGAATTCTTCGGGAAGAGTACGTCGCTTGGTTGTCTTGGTGGAAGAAGAAGAGTACCAACGTGGATGTGTCGAAGAAAAATCACGACGGAGGATAATTTGTGCCACGATCCTATAATCAACGACTCTGATATTTTAATCTGTGTATCAGTATGCCTGCAGGTAACGGCTACTCCCGTCGATCAGGTACCTAATTATTCAAGAGAATTGATCGGGAAGAGTACGACCCTTGGAAATCTCGATGCTGAAAGAAGATCACAAAACTATGGCATGTTTAACTAATCTTTTTTCATTTTGAGGGTTAGTAGGTTTCCGTTCTGAAGAGGATCACAAAATTATGGAATTCCTACTGTGTTTAACTAATTTTTTGTCATTTTGAGGTTAGGTAGATTTCTATTCTGAAGAAGAAAATTAAAAAATTAAGGGATCCCTACTGTGTTTAACTAATTTTTTATTATTTTGAGGGTTAGTAGGTTTCCGTTCTGAAGAGGATCACAAAATTATGGAATTCCTACTGTGTTTAACTAATTTTTTGTCATTTTGAGGTTAGGTAGATTTCTATTCTGAAGAAGAAGATTAAAAAATTATGGGATCCCTACTGTGTTTAACTAATTTTTTATTATTTTGAGGGTTAGTTGGTTTCCGTTCTGAAGAGGATCACAAAATTATGGAATCCCTACTGTGTTTAACTAATTTTTTGTCATTTTGAGGTTAGGTAGATTTCTATTCTGAAGAAGAAGATTAAAAAATTATGGGATCCCTACTGTGTTTAACTAATTTTTTATTATTTTGAGGGTTAGTTGGTTTCCGTTCTGAAGAGGATCACAAAATTATGGAATCCCTACTGTGTTTAACTAATTTTTTGTCATTTTGAGGTTAGGTAGATTTCTATTCTGAAGAAGAAGATTAAAAAATTATGGGATCCCTACTGTGTTTAACTAATTTTTTATTATTTTGAGGGTTAGTTGGTTTCCGTTCTGAAGAGGATCACAAAATTATGGAATCCCTACTGTGTTTAACTAATTTTTTGTCATTTTGAGGTTAGGTAGATTTCTATTCTGAAGAAGAAGATTAAAAAATTATGGGATCCCTACTGTGTTTAACTAATTTTTTATTATTTTGAGGGTTAGTTGGTTTCCGTTCTGAAGAGGATCACAAAATTATGGAATTCCTACTGTGTTTAACTAATTTTTTGTCATTTTGAGGTTAGGTAGATTTCTATTCTGAAGAAGAAGATTAAAAAATTATGGGATCCCTACTGTGTTTAACTAATTTTTTATCATTTTGAGGGTTCGTCTGTTTCTGTACAACTTGGCCCAATTGTCCAAATACTCAGACCCAATTCTAATACTTCTCATGAATGATGTGAAAGAAAAAACACGGCCGAGGATAATTTAAACGGGCAATGGAGCAGCTTCCGGTAGACTGTAGCCCCGCGGACAATATATTTCAGGAAGCCCGGTTAATCCTATCTTTCGGATCTGAATTCGAGGTTTCTGGTTGTACACCGTGGCCTCGGTCCTCCGCGGCCGCGATCAAAGTGAATTAAATCGCGTGGGAGGGTGCGATCCCCTCTTCTTTCACTCTATTTCTCTCTCTGTTCACCCTTAAAAAATATTCCGAACCAGGAGAACCACGACGACGTTACAAGCAATTGAAATATACCGCGATCAAAACGCGAACAAGAGCAGCAGGAGCAGGTAAGAGGGAGGGGGACGAAGAGATACGTTTCTCAACGTAGGATTCTCTTGTATACGGAATGGCCCGCAGTAAAACTGATGCTTGTATTTTATCGGATACGTTAACGGCCCCCGTAAATCAGCCCCACCCACGGTCGTTTCGGGTTTAACTGGTTTCGCCGGACGACGTAAGACGAAGACGCGCGCGTTTTACGTTGCTGTCCCGGGAGGGAAAATAATTGAGGGTAATTGAATGGCTTTTGGAGGAAGGACGGTTTCAGGGTGGAACGATGTGTTGCTGTTCGGTTTGAAAATCCGGGTGAATTATGAATCTATGGATCGCTGAGGATGGAGGTACCGTTTTGACCGAACTGAAGTTACCATTGTTCTTGATGTAATTGGAGGATGTGTGGAATTTTCGTAATTAGTTGAAGTTACAAACTGAACGAGTGTTTTGGGGCCAAATGGGTATTCAGAATAATGGGGAATTTTAGGCGAAATCACTTTTCGGAGTAACGTTTCGAATTTTGTTGACAGTTGGATATATTGTAGTCTTTAGTTATATATAAACGTATCTCGAAGGATTCTTGAAAATTTTTTTAATTGTTTATTCTACAGCTGTTTGAAATATAGTGTCGATCTTGCTTCAATAGATCATAACTAGACTGCGGATTTTATGAATTTATAACATAAAGGAGTATGTGAAATGCCATAGAAGACAGAACTTACATCAGGTTTAATATATTTTTCGTTTTATTCTTAACGCAATTTGTAAATTAGTATACAAAATGTTATTTTGCATAGAGATCCGCAGTCTAATCATAACTGTTGAACTAACAAACTGAAGAAACTATAAATAACATGGGGCGAATGTAAGAATTGTGATGAAACAAATACCAATCGATCAACAATTGTCTCCTTCGGTCTTTTATACACCATTCTGCCCACCACCTCAGTTGTCACCAATACGCACTAGTAAGAGGTTTTCCTATTACGAGTATCGTATTGAAATAATGTGCCAAAAGTAAGTTCATATTATATCTTTCAATCCTTTTATTTTAATTCTCTAAAATACTTGTAGTAACAAATGACTCGTTTCAAAGAAAGTCTTGTTTCAAAAAACTACAGCAATATATTCCAAGTTTTTACATTCGATCATGTCGTCCAATAATCAAGGTTAGTCATCGGTTACGAATTTTTTTTCGAAATTTCACAATCTTTCAAAATTACAAACCCAAAAAGCCAAACTGTTACGTTTGTCCCTGGTTTGCCCTACCAATTTGACTGAAACCACCCTAATGGGGTTGGATAGAAAGTCATCGAAATAAATAAGACAGTCAGGGGATGATCTCAAGATCCACGTTCCACAGAGACAAGGATTTCCCTTGGACCCCTACCTCCATCTATCAGACCAGTCACCGCGAAGAAACCCCTCCTAGGTCCTTGCGTCCCTACCTTCTACACCGTGATTTTTCACAATCAACGAAATGGCGGCGGCGGGCGAGGCGGAGTTGGATTGAACAAACACGGGGAATCGGTGCGCGCGAGCGATTCGCGAGTCTAGGCGGGAACGAAATGGAGAGACGTGGAATATAATCTATCCTGTTTGAGGAGAACTGGCACCGACTGCAAGTTAGAACAAACTCCCAGTGTACTCTGGGAACGTCGTAGCCGGCAACCAATCCACCGACGTACCCCCAACCCACCCCCAACCCCTTTCACCCACTGGTCGCCTCTCGTTCCCTCTTCGTCTGCCGTGAACGTCCTGAAATTGGATAAAATAACATCACCCGTGGTCTATCCGAAAACGTCGGTGGTGGATTAGATGGCCGTCTTCGTATCTGTTTTCCTGGAAAATACACCGAGAACTTCCCTGACGTTTGTTGGTCCTTGAAATGTATTTACAGGGTGGGGTGGATGATAATATGTTTTTAACGAAAGGAAGGTCATACGGGGTAGTTCTGATAGGTCTTTTACAACTACGATAGGATACTTGCAAGTTTTATCTCTTGTAGTACCTTATAAGTTTTCAGAATATCGTCCGAAAATACTTTGAAAATTCCACGATTTTTTAGGTATCTATTAAAATTAACATATTTCTCTTAAAAATGAATGTATTCTCAGGTTTCTTTTTTAAATTTTATTATTCCTACTCAGTAAACGTATCTTTCACTATAGTAACTTATTTTATGAGAATAAAGTGTCATTATCTGTTATAAAGATTACCATTGTAGTATATAAATGATTTGCAATCACATCACGTGCGACGATTAAAAACTGTAAAACACCTGTTATAAAATAATTGCGTTTTGCATTTTACAATTCTATCATTTTTGTTAAATATCAGGGGGTTTAGTTTGAGTGTGGTTGTGTGTGTACTGTTTAACCACGAAACGCGAAACTGGAATACGAGGGAACGTTTTGATGGACGGACATTAAAACCCATGACGAGCAGTCCGAAGGATACGAGCAGCACTGCAAGGTCCTAACAATGAGACGAAAGGAATTCATCTGCGAAATAATTGAACGGTGAAATTTATTTCAGAATGATTCGAAGACGATGGAAGTCTGCGAGGAACTTTGTAAACTTATTACCGATCCATCGACGACACCGCCTTCCCTCACCCTCGGTTCTCATCGAGAATTGGATAAAGCAATATCCTGCGAGAGTAAATAGAAATAGGATTGCTATAATTAATCCAAACACATCGGTGGTTGGATATTTCCAGCGGTACGGGCTCTCCCTGAATTCTATAACTGTTAACCAGATCTAATTTTGCACCCCTTAAGAATACATTAGCTCGCCACGAAATGATACCTCTGTTAATTAATACTACCCGATCATTGTTAAATTGTCACGCAGATGTAATTATTGTAAAAGCGGATAAATTGGTGGTAACTTGGAACGTAACAGAATTGTATAGAGATAAAAATTTGAATGCATGTTGAACATGTCGGATCTTCGCGTTGAAGGGTTGGTCCTACTGGGAGAACGAAGAAAAAATTCAGAGAAGTATAGCAAACCTGTTAAACATTTGATTAATCACATACAGTGACTCACAAATTTGTTCACATACTTCTGGAATAACAATTAGGTGTCAAACCTTTTATGCAATTTCTATTTATATATTCTGCTCGTTATAACTTTTATCATCGTTTAGTATTCAATTTTTCTTAATTTTGAAATAAAATTTGCACTTTGGCGAATAATTTGGTTAAATAGAGGTGACAGTCTTTTGTGAGCAAACTTGTGAGTAACTGTAATTCGTAAGTAGAGTGGTGAAAATTTATTCAACCTAGGATCGATCCCAAATAGACGTAACAATTATTCTTGATAGGTAAATAAAAAAAATAAAATGTAGATAGATACCCTTCACTTTTAAACAGGTAAATTAATTCCAGGATCTCCTCAATATCCATGAAACGAAAGATATACTATGAACTACTTGTCACACTATTCAATACTCCGATCAATCGTTTTACACAATTTCAAGATGTAATTACGATTTGTAAAATGTAAATGAAATACATATCCCGGAAAACACCCTCCATCATTCAGGGATCATTCCTGCCAATCATCCTCGAAATAAAGAATTCATCAAGACAATTACCAAACAACTTCCTCGTCGAACGAAAATCGATAAAATAGGAATAAAGTAACTGATTCGATCCCACAAACAAAAAACACCCTCGGCATCCCCCGTTCAAGTCTCCAAAGTAAAGTCGCAAGAAGACTCCATTAAAAATACCAACAAAAAAAAACCAACGAATAGAATAACCGAGAGTGAACGTAAAGTGGTTAATAATGAAAACCTAGCAGTTCAAATGGTCAAAAACAAATTTCTTTTATCTTCCAAAAAAATCAGATCAACTTATTAACCATCAAACATTCGTTCCATGCATTACTGTTCTCTTTAGACCTATTCGTACCCCTATCCGAGTCAAAAATCAAGAAAGATTCCCTAAAAATTCCGACTTTCATTAAGATTTTCTGAACACCGTTAGTGAATGATATTATCGGAAATGCTGCCTAAAATTGCTGAAAAAGTCTATTCATTTACCAACCTCTGTCCGAGCAAAACTTTTGATCTCTCAAGCTAAATAACCCACATAACGCCCAATGACGCCTTGAAGACGGCTTAAAGACGCCTTAGTCCTAAAACAGCCATAAAATGGGCGACTTCAAGACGTGTCGTGTTCTCTCTGGGAATCCTACGAACTACTAAATTTTGATTCTGGACCACTGTGCGACGTGTTGGTCACGAAATTTAATAAACGTCCCGTTTCTTCCCTCCCTATAGCATTAGCCCCAATTTTTTTCCTCCCACCCTCGCCTTCGCAGGTCGGGCCCGGGTTGAATCAAGAAGGTAGAGAGACGACGAAGCCGGGTGGCTCATGAATATTCATTTCTTGCCGGTTTCTTACAGGAGGTCGAGCACCGTAGCAGAGGGTGAGGGGGGGGGGGGGAAGCACGCCACGGAGCAGCCAGGGCCGTACTTTTAAGCGCAGGTAGTGGGGGTTCTGGATCAATGCCGAGGCCACGCCTCCTTCGTCTTACATCCTGCACCCTCGGTCCTCGTCGCTCCGCGCCTTCCTTTCCTTTCGCTTTTCCAACCCTCTTCGCCTCTGCCTTCATCCCCCACCCCCTTACCCAACGGAAAATCCGCCTCGACAGGGGGTAAATACGCGCGTGCCCAGGGGAAAAACTCGGACGTGGTAATGCCAAACTCCAGTACAGTGTCTTTGCCTCGAACCTGTTCTGCATTCTTTTTTTATTCGTCCTTTTCGAAGATCTAAAAAGAGGCTAGCAACAGAACCCCCACCGTGTCCCCTGTAGAAGTTACGTCCGGTCGAGTTATTCTGTGTTCGAGCAAATTGAATACCCAGACCCTCCGTTAACTCCCGTTAACACGATCTTCTGGGTGCTTGTCGTCTGCGAAATAAAAGTACGTGGAAGGGTTAATCCTTAAGGGTTGAAGAATTGAGCTCGCGTGCAGACGTTTTCAGGGTTTCGTGCCACGATTAATGAACTTGATTTTCGTTTGCTTTTTGTTCTTGTTAATTTGTTGGGAGATGGATTCTTGGAATTGTTTTGCACGTGAAGATTTGGGAAGTTTGAGGGAATGATCTGTCGGAATGCAACGTGCAACCAGATGGATCATGTTTTCGTATCTGTGACTGTATAATTGTTTCTTATAGTCTTGTGTAGATGGTATGGCACAAATTTGAATATGCATTTAAAAACTTATTAGTAAAATGAGACATTATTAGTCCCTTGTCCTATTTGATGGAATTCAAGTGTTGAATGTTTGTTACGAATCCAACAGAAACTTATAAAACTCTAATTTCTTTAAAATATTTCAAGAGGTTTTATTAATCAAAGGTAAAAAAAATAAAGTTTTATTATGTATAATAACATTATAACGATCATTATTATATTATCACCGTGATAAAAGTAACAAAGTTTTCGAATGGCAACGAATGAAAAATGCTCTTGTAAATCATTTACATATCATGCAATATACACAAGAATGTAACAAAATATTTCTTCGATAATTTATAAATAATTTGAGAATGAAGGGGTTAAGAATACTTTAAAAATGATTACTATACATGACTCCTTCTAACCTTGGCCCTTTTCCTTCCACTCCACGATACAAATTCTTTCAATTTTACAGTACGAATAAACCAATCCACTTTTTCAACTTCCTCTTCCATCTCCGTATATTTAATTAAAAAAAAGAAAAACATTAAACTACAAACGAGAAATGGTTGCACCTCGTGTCATCGAACCGCGAAATCATCTCTCGGGGCAGCCTTGGGTGCACCTTTGCCACCGCCAAAGCACCTAATTCCGACGTTTCTCATCATCACGTCTCGTCGCGGGGGGCGCTTCTCTCGTCGCGCCTCGTTCAAACTCGACGACTTCGTCGGCTCTTAAGCCGTGTGTCGCGCGTCGTCTTATCCCAGACTCGTCTCGCGACATATCCCACAGCGAAATGCCCGGGGCTGTTCTTTCGTTCGAGAAACGAGACGCAAGCTACCGGAAGCTCGTCCAATCATAGCCGCGTATCCTCCACGGCGTCCAAACCAAACAGTACGAGCTAATTACTGCTTCAATCTTCTGACGTCCTTCTCACCCCCGGTCGCTCGTGTCGCGTTCGAGAGGACGATTTTTTGTCGATCGATTAAAGGGTCATTCTACTTTGACAGGATAAAAAGATTTGGTATTTTTAGGGACTTTTTCCTCGGTAAATACAATATGTAATCAAAGGCACCTTGTTAGTATTTATTTAATTACTCATTAATAATATAAAAAAATTGTAAATATAATATTATCATATTTTGTTTTAAGCTTTTTTTAGCATGAACGTGATATCCCAAAGAAATGATTTCTTAGCTGAAGCTCAATTGAAACAAAAAGTTCAAGAAGATTCTGAATTAGTATGAGTGTAAAATTCTTAATTAATATTAGTGTCGCTGTCGTAGGAACCACAATCAATAATTCACCTTATAAAAAGAACAAAGTGGCGCGGGTCTAATGAATTAATTATGAAAGAGGAATTTTTTTGATGATTTTATCATGTAAAAATTATGATAAATTGCAGGTATGAATATGACTGTGGTTCCTGCGATAGCGACACTCAGACTGATTAAGAATCTACGTGAACTTTTTGTATCGAATTTGTCTTAGCTGGGAATCACCTGCGCCATGGAGATCCTTTTTTTTGAGATGTCATTTTCATGGTGAGAAAAAACTTGAAACAAAATATAATAAAATTATTTTTTCAATTTTTTTCAATCCTATAATTATACCACTCTTATGGTATAAACAGTTTACAAACATATAGCGTGCAATGATTCGGAAATGTATTATACAAAATCTATTATAAAATAGGGTGGATGCACCAGTAAATGAACATTAAATATAAAAACGAGTAAATTAAGTTATAAATCATTTCAAAATTCGACTTTAATAGTTACAAAATCTCTTAAATATTTATTAATTGGTGCGTTTACCCCAATCGTGTTCTGTATTCTCTATTCAGTAGATTAACCCTTACTTTCAACACGCATCACACGACTCCCTGCATAGTATAGTAATTCAATACCCTAATTTTATCAATCGTAAGTATTGTTTACAAGAAGAATAAAAAAATAAGGATTGCTGTATTCATTCTTCAACACAATTATCTGTTCTCACTGTTAATTTTCATATTCTCCACTAATTTTCGCGGATGTAGACCGTAGATCGCGGTACAGACGCAACAGATTTTGAGCCAGGTGCACTAGAACGGTGTCGTCGCACCTTCTGAGAGTTCCTCGCTGGCGTATCGGGGCTGTTTTGCTGATTGTTGCGGGGACGATCGATCGAGACGCGTTGATTGATAATCGAATGTCGGTCAATCGGTCGAGCAAGGACGTTTGCCGCCTCGAGTGGCCGGAGCCTCTTCCGAATGGAAAATCAATAGGGTGAACGAAGAAGGGGTCACGGAACCTACGGGTACTCCCAAGGGGTTGGAATCATTGTCCGAAGGAACATTGACGGTCGGATCGAATCACTGGGAAATCACCGCGAACTAAGTACGTCATTTGCGGTAATGGCGGAGTTCGATTGCTGCGACGCGTTACGTCCGTGGCCCGTCGATGATCCCTTCGGATCGATCCATCGATCTTCAACCACCCTCCTCTATTGCTAGGCTTCCTCGGTGAACAAACGAAATCGATATTGCAATTTTGAAAAATTCTAAGGTACTACGAGGGTTAGGACCTAATAATAAAAACAATTAAATTTTCACTAATTCTAATTATATCATATTCTCTCAATGTCCTACGTATCCCGACACACGTTATTTAGTTTTTTAAGTCATAATTTTATGCAAAAATTTTCTAACGGTATTTAAATAATCCAGCCATCTTGCAATTTTAAGTGTCACCCATACGTGGGTGACATGGCGTTCAAAACGATACGATACGAAGAATATTTCCTAAAAAGTACATACATACACTGACTCAAAAATTTATTCACGAAAGAATGTCACTTCTAATTGGCCAATTTAATTACCAAAATGCGAATTTTATTTCAGAAAATTTTATCACAAAAACATGATAAGAGTAATGACAAAGAGGATGTATAAATAGAAATTGCATAAAAGTTTTGACATCTAATTATTATTTTAGAAGTCTGTGAACAAATGTGTAAATCACTATAATTTGTCACGAAAGGGGGTAGTGTATCTGTAAACCATAGTTTAGGTATCATCCACCACGCGGCAGCACCAACTGTCTCAGCCCGGTTTCGAACCAACCACCCCTAGAACCCGTTTCCCGCGGGTTGATCCGATCGAGTCGCAGGCAATCCGCCTCGTTACCGGCCGAGCA
The DNA here is from genome assembly GCF_001272555.1 of Dufourea novaeangliae. Classification (NCBI taxonomy): domain Eukaryota; kingdom Metazoa; phylum Arthropoda; class Insecta; order Hymenoptera; family Halictidae; genus Dufourea; species Dufourea novaeangliae. Next base: position 3,981,410 of record NW_015373910.1, on the reverse strand, counting down.
GCGAAAGAGTGCTCGACGGATAATCTCCCCTCGATCACTGGCCACCACGCGAGACTCGCAATCACGCGATCGTTCCGTTTCGACCACCGCCACCCCGTATAATTGCCCGCAGATTTCATGGATCGGACCATTAAATACCGCCGGGAGCGGCGATGACCAACCTGAGTTAATCGCGGCCACGTTTCACTTTCGAACATAATCGAAAAACAAATTACCTCCTGAGGGTCGGTGACAAAAAAGAAACATAAAAAATTGAACGAACCAATTTTACGTATTACAGTGAATTATCGATGAGTGTTCGAAGACAAATAAAAACTTGGAAAATGGAAGAACGAACTCTATGTATTACAGTGAATTATCGATGAGTGTTCGAAGACGAAAAAAAATTGAAAAAAACTACCCCTTAAATTTTGTCATATTTTCGTTTTTCAGTATATCTTGTTAACCATAAGAGATAGAAGGAAACTTTTAATAGGCAACTTTCATGGTCCTCCATGTACAATAATATAGTGTTAACAAATTATCTAAAATACAATTTGTTTGTAAGAAACGAATTTTTTGTAACTTTGCATTACAACTTATTCCAATCTATATAATAACAAACAGAGACGAGCATTTAATTCCAAATCCATTGGTATACATATTTATGAAATTGCCTCGTACAGTTTCGCAAATCTTTATTATTTATAACCTACGCGCACACCCGCTGACTGAGTGCCAAGGAGCTTTCGAACACTCCTCGATAATTTACTGTATTTCTGGACGTCACGAAATTTCTTTAATTATAATCGATACAGAAATCAGGGGCCAATCGATGGTTCTTGTTTTCTAATCTTTTCCATCGCCACCCCCTCAGGTGCATAGGAACGACGCCCGATCTATTCGCAAATGAAATTTTGCATTCCCGTCTAAAGTACACAAACGCGTCTAGACACCTGGGTTATGTGTCTTCGAGCCGTACCGCCTCCCACCATACACGGGCATTGTGTAATTTATCAATGTAATTTACGGCCGGAGGCAGATGCGGGGAAATTGAAAAACTTTCGCGGCCAATTCACACCGCCTTTAATAATGGGAATCAATTTCACGGGCGTCGGTGATAATAGGACTGGGCGGTGGGAGTCGATCGAGCCACTTTTTGTCCGTCCATCGACTCGTATCGAGCACGTTTATTTTTTTTTCAATCCTCTGATCGACGTCACCGCTCGACAACGACGCTCGGAAGAACCTGTCCTTCGATAATAGAGTCCGCGTCTGACCATACGCTGGGCTCATACTACTTGAAAACGTTCCCGCGCCTTAGCGTGTGTTTCCGTTGTCTCATAAAAACGATGAATGAAAACTCGTTCTGAATATTTCATTCGATACAGATACACATTCTTCGTTTATTTATTAACTTAATTATTAATTTATTTATTAATCTTTTTTAAAGCTTGATTGTTCATAGAAGTGAAAATTACTTTAGCTGGGAAATTCTAAATTAATGTCCAGACTACATTTTTCCTGCCTTATGTAGTAAATAATCGAACTGCGGATATTATGCATTTATAGAATATCCGATATTCAAAAATTCAATATATAGAAAACTTTACGTTTCAGACCCACTAGAACCTTTAACAATCTCTTTGGTAATTTTAAAACAATTTGGGAATGAAAAGGGTTAATCTTCCATGAAACAATGAATTTTCCCACCAAGTAAATAATTTCGCGAGGCGTCTGGGCTCGCCCCGGCGAAGATGATCAATAAGAAACTAAACCGGGCAAGGTAATCCCGCAGATTCGTGGGAAGTAAGACCACGTTGGTCTCGCGCACGCCGACCATACACCGTTCAAGTATAACGGTAGCCGGAGGGTGGCCGCGGGCAACCCTTAGGAACGTAATTAATATTTATCCCACCCCCGACGGGCCTCTGTGTACGAACACACCCCGGGTACCGTCGTCCCTCTCCGTGACCTCTCCTAAAATCCCGGCAAGCTCCTTGTAAAATCTAATATCTGAGGAAGCGGACGTCGTCGTGCTGGCTGGGCCGTTGCTGGTAGTGGAGTTCCCACTCTTCCTCATCTTCCGCGATCCTCCTCCATTCGTCCGCAGGAGGGGTTGGGGTAGGGTCGCGGGTTCCGTTGCAGCGAACGTTGGTTAGGTAGGTTCGTACGAGGAAAGAGGAAGGTATAGAACGAAACACTACTCGCGAGCTAGAGCAAGCGAGAGAAAGTTAGGCGAATCTACCGGGTAGGGTATGGAAGAAGAGGGAAGGGATACGAGGGCAAGGGTGGCCACCGAAAAGGGGGGAAAGAACGGCCAGGAACGCGCGGAGGATCGCGGGAAGACCTGGAGAGGGGCGGAGGGACCGAAACGGAGGAGCGAGACGTCGTTATGTCGCGGAGGAACGAGCCTCCTCCCTAGGAGAAAGAGAAGAAAGGACGCGGGAACGAGGCGCGGCGTTGACCGAGGGAAAAGGACGGTGAAGGCGACCGAGAGGCGCAACGTGATGCGAAACGACGAAGAGGGAACGGAGAAGAAACCATGGAACGGAAGCGAGAGAAAAGGAGAACCAGCCGCGACAGAGAGAAGGAAAAGCCAGCGCTAACGGAGAGCGAGATAGAGAGAACGAAACAGTGACGTGGCAGAGAGAGAAGGCAAGAGCTCGTGTTTTCCCCGGGTAGGTTCCTCGATGGGGCGGCGTCAAGACGCTTACAGCTCCGCCAATCCCCGTGCTACCCCAGGATTTTGCGCGGCTCCGATTCGCTGCCGCCTGCTTTCTTAGAGGCGTCGCCGCCGCGGAAAAATCCGTCCAAAGTGGGGGGGGGGAAAAAGGACGGGCACGTCGACTCGTCGCGGCGGGCGCACGGCCATTGGCTCCCACCTAGCTGGCGAGCGCGTTTTCTTCGGGTTTTCCCGCGCCTCCGCGGCCTTTAAGGGGGCCAATGGCATATCCGGGGCCGACGAAGGAAAGGAGACCCCGAGAAATCGATAAGTTAGGCAACGGGGACGCACACGGATTCTAACGTGGCCCGCGCCACGTCTCCTCGCGCCCAACCCCAGCTGGGTCCAAGAGAGCCCCGTGGAGAGCACTTCTGTTCTTCGAGTAGAGAACGCAGCCGACGACGACGGCGAGCAGAAAGACGATATTTTACTCGATTACGCAATTACTGGGGTAATCCGGTTTCCACGGGGCGAATTTATGCGGTTTCGAGCGATCAGGATCCTATGGGTAGCACGTCAGAGGAGGGATGGATGCTTGTAATTTGGGGAAGAAACGGGATTCTTGATGGTCAAGGCTGTTTTTAGGAGGAATTTGAACACGTTTTTTGGAGTAGGGACCTCTGAATCTTTGGAGGTCTATGGTTTTCGGGAATGTGGGGTGGATTGATGTTTATGGTTTAGTTTGTTTAGATACTGGAGTGACAGTTTCTTGAGTAAGGACAATGGTAGAAATTGGACAATTTTCGACCTGGCTGGCAACGACAGTTTTTTACAGGATATGTTTCTACAGGTCCTAAGGAATCCAGAATGTATAATTAATTACCCTGGAGACTATGGGATAGTTATACAAAATAAGCGCAAAGTTCGGAATTGTCGTCGTTAATAAACTCACCTGATTAGCAAAGTAATTATTCGACGTATAACTCGATAAACATTCATGAAGCATTTACTGTACTTGTAAATGAACCCTCGCTTGTCTCCTGGCAAACAATATATTTAGACTCAGTCCTCCACAGAGGATCACCTAAACAATCTAAATCCGTCTTATCCCCAACTCTCTAAAATCCATCTTTCACTGCAGTGAATCAAAAAACCAGGAAACTACCAAATTACCGTACACCATCGCTTCAACCACCTGTCCAAAAACCCCAAACAAACGATCCTCGACCCTGGTCAACGCCAGCCCCTAGAATCACAAGAGACAGAAACAGCCAAATTGTCAAACGAAAAGAAGGGTGGGCACGTGATCGTTCCATCCCTCGTTTCGTCAGGCGCTTCCCTCATTACCGCCGCACGAATCGTCAGCTCGGTCGAACTCCATGCGCGCGGTAGTTGCCTCGGGAAACATCCCCGAGACAATTAGCAAAGACTAAAGGACAAGACGAGTGACAGGGGGGAGGGGTTTGATGGGAGTTGGGGGGTGGGGTGTTGCCTCGCGTTCTCGCAACAGCCCCGGTGGCGGTGTTTCCTTCGGCTGGTTGCTGATCTTCCTCCGTTCACTGCTCTTACGGTGCCTTAGCGTGCCTCTTCTTCCTAAATCCGTCTTATCCGGAACCAGGGGTTGGTTACGCGTTCTCCGTCGCTCCATCGCGCGTTCACGTGTCTCGTAACATTAATAATGCGAGCGAAGAGGGAACCCAGAGCCACGTTCTACCCAGCCTCCTCTACCACCCCTATTCCTAGCTGTACCGCCTCCACCTGCAGACTTCAGGGCTGCCTCGGTTGCCGAGGAACTTGGACTGGAAGTAAGTTCTCGAGAGCCTGGATGGAAATTGACGTTAATGTGCCCCGAAAGCAGCTACCGAACCCACCACCCACGCCACTTTCCCCTACTCCACTATTCCTCGTCACGAAGCGTTGCAACGCTACGGCATGATCGTCCTCGTCTCCCGAAAGAACCCACCCCGGGCGAGACTGTGGAGGTAGTTAGCGAAGTAGTTCCCAGGGAGATGGATTATGACGGTGTCGTAGGAAGAATCTGTGATCGGTGTCTTGCTTGCAGCCCTCTGCACCGAATCGCTCCGAAACACCGGATCTTGCTGGTAATCGAAGTTCCCCTACCTCCAGGGATACCCGCCTGGTAAATTGGTTCAACGGCTTTTTCGACGAAATAGTTCGACCAGGGTGATTACCGTGGGCGTGATTCCAATGGGTTCGAGTGATGCAGGGGATGATCGGGGATCGTTGGGGGTGGGGTCACAGGGAATTTTGTAAATATTCATTATGCAAGTGGAGAGATTTTTTATTTTTTTGGAATCTTTTAGGGCGTTCTGATTATGTTCCAGGGAATTTTGTAAATATTGATTTTGCAAGTGAGGAGCTTTTCTATTTTTCGGGGATCTTTTGGGGCGTTCTGATTATGTTCCAGGGAATTTTGTAAATATTGATTTTGCAAGTGAGGAGCTTTTCTATTTTTCGGGGATCTTTTGGGGCGTTCTGATTATGTTCCAGGGAATTTTGTACATATTAATTTTGCAATTGGGGAGATTTTCTATTTTTCTGGGATCTTTTGAGGCGTTCTGATTATGTTCCAGGGAATTTTGTAAATACTGATTTTGCAAGTGAGGAGCTTTTCTATTTTTCGGGGATCTTTTGGGGCGTTCTGATTATGTTCCAGGGAATTTTGTACATATTAATTTTGCAAGTGGGGAGATTTTCTATTTTTCTGGGATCTTTTGAGGCGTTCTGATTATGTTCCAGGGAATTTTGTAAATATTGATTTTGCAAGTGAGGAGCTTTTCTATTTTTCGGGGATCTTTTGGGGCGTTCTGATTATGTTCCAGGGAATTTTGTAAATATTGATTTTGCAAGTGGGGAGCTTTTCTATTTTTCTGGGATCTTTTGGGGCGTTCTGATTATGTTCCAGGGAATTTTGTAAATATTGATTTTGCAAGTGAGGAGCTTTTCTATTTTTCGGGGATCTTTTGGGGCGTTCTGATTATGTTCCAGGGAATTTTGTAAATATTGATTTTGCAAGTGGGGAGATTTTCTATTTTTCTGGGATCTTTTGGGGCGTTCTGATTATGTTCCAGGGAATTTTGTAAATACTGATTTTGCAAGTGAGGAGCTTTTCTATTTTTCGGGGATCTTTTGGGGCGTTCTGATTATGTTCCAGGGAATTTTGTAAATATTGATTTTGCAAGTGGGGAGATTTTCTATTTTTCTGGGATCTTTTGGGGCGTTCTGATTATGTTCCAGGGAATTTTGTAAATACTGATTTTGCAAGTGAGGAGCTTTTCTATTTTTCGGGGATCTTTTGGGGCGTTCTGATTATGTTCCAGGGAATTTTGTAAATATTGATTTTGCAAGTGGGGAGATTTTCTATTTTTCTGGGTTCTTTTGGGGCGTTCTGATTATGTTCCAGGGAATTTTGTAAATACTGATTTTGCAAGTGAGGAGCTTTTCTATTTTTCGGGGATCTTTTGAGGCGTTCTGATTATGTTTCAGGGAATTTTGTGAATATTCAATTTGCAATTAAGGAGCTTTTTTATTTTTCTGGGACCTTTTGAGACATTTGGATTGTGTTAGAGATTAGGGTGAGGATTTTGAATATAGATGTTGCAATTTCAGTCTACCTTGTGGTTGTTTGTGGCGATTTACCTGAGGCATTTACCATGTTCGTTGGGTAGTGGGATATTGAGGGTAATTTGAAGTAATTAAGTTAGAAAAAATTTACTGTCTGAGACAGAGTTGGACACATTTTTATGCAAATAATACATAGTGAGTCCCCAGGTGTAATTCTGATTCTTGAAATGAGGCTTAGCAGAGCGATAGAACTTGGAATTCTGAAGCCAATGATAATTATTTCAGCCACATATGGACATTAGTTCATAAATTAACTTAATCTTCACATGAAGTTTTCTTATCACTCATCAAGAAGTTACAGTATTATTTTATTGTAAAACTGTGATTGCAAATTAACAACCGAAAATCAATTTTGTAATAATTCCTTTTTACTCTACCATCACTCATTAAAAATTGTCGAAATTGGTCTCGAAATCGTTAAGATAACTTCCACTGTGATTGCAAATTAGAAACCGAAAATCGATTTTTCAATAATTCCATTCCACCTTACATCCACTCATCAGAAATTCTTAAAATTGCTCTTGAAATATTCAGGATAACTTCCATTTTCATTCCAAATTAGAAAAGCAAAAATCGATTTTTTAATGATTCTTTTTTACCCTGCGCCTCTTAATTCGTCAACTTTTGCCTAAACAAGAAATTCTCCCATCCCCTCGTATCACGCGCGCGCGTGGGGTAACGGACTCGCAAGACGAGGCAAACAAAGGGGGCCAGTTAGAGAAACAACGGGGCAATTTTGAGTGGACCGTCTTCATCAGCGTTTCCTGTGGTCCTTCGGTCTTCGCTAATTGTCTCGGAGATGTTTCCTTGATGTCCCCACGGCACGTCGTCGTCGGCCAGTACTGGCGGGAACGCAACTCCTGCCAACCGTACGTGGCGACCACCACCGTCCGACATCCGTCGTGTTGTTAACTGAAAAATCCGATTTACCGAGTTAAACGGGATTAATTACGGTAATTAGAGTTTGTTGTTCCAGACGGTGGCCGTGGGCCGTCCTCGAACTTCCCTAATGTTCGAATAGGATTTTCGAACTGTACAGAACACACGCTCAGCTGACAATCCGTCGCGGTGTCTGGTCGCGTCGCTCCTTGACGAGGATCGATGTAGAGAAACCCTATGTCTCGAAAAGTTCTCAATGTCGAATTTCCCACGTAACAAGAAACATGTTCTTTTTTTTTTCACTGTGTCAGGATCACTTGTAATAATAGCTGATTGAAAAATAATGCTCGAGTTTCATTTACGATGTTGTTAAGTAGGATTCATTTCCGGTTCGAAGCCCCCTGGTATCTCAGGAATAATCTCACCGGTTCCGTCGATCCTCGATACCTGGGGCAATTGTTTCCTAGGACTCGATGTTCGGTTACTACGTGCCAGTTCAAGGGTCTACGGTGTTGCTTGACCACTGGTCAGCGGTGGGAAAGTGCCGTCTGCTCCCCCGAGAAACTCCTTTACCGGTATTACTGGTATACCCGAACGGGACTCGCGTGTGACTTTTCGTGCTAACCCCTTGAATTTTATTTTTCCCGGTGATTTCGAGAGACGTAGATCGGATCTTGATACAGTTCTTCATATACCACCTCAGCATATATACACCACAATAATTCGAAATGGGATTTTGAATTTTTCATGGTTGTGAACTTGATGAGACTAAAAGCAAATTGAAGTCCTAACAGATTTATTTACAGTAAAATTTCCTGAGAACTTCAGTGGTACAGTAATTGAAAAAATGAGAAATAATTTTTTATCTATCAGAATTTGTTATATATAGAAATGGTAAATTTCGAAACGAACGAACGAAGAAATATTTCCCAGTATGTGGTGTCAGAGGGTTAAAAATAGCACTAACTGGGACAATTTCCTGGGGCGTTTTTAATTAGTTTTCTTTTTGATTCAGTTGCAGTGAACAAAATCTAACGTTGATATAAGTTTTTCGTGAAGGACTGTCATTGAAAAACTGTGGTTTATTTTTTACTTTTCGAGAAAACAATTACGACGAAGATTTAATTTTAGGAAAAATTCTCTTAATCGTTGAATGGTCGATAGGACAGTTGTGAACAGGATTTAGTTGTGGATCAATGGTCAGGATCCAATTGCGATGGAATTCGTTTTAGACGACGTGGAATCGAAATTGCTCGAGATATACTTGCTACTAATTACTCCAGAAGGATCGGTTATAAAATCATACGCGACAGACCTCGCTTTTAATTGCACGATAATTGGCAATTTCGTGTCAAGAAACTACCCAGAATAGCGGGGGTAAATTGTTAAGGTAGCCCCGGTGTGCCAGAGATCTTGCGATATTCCCGGAGTTATCTTAACGACAACATTAATTACGGGTTTCGAATATAGAAGAAACATTTCTCATAAGATAGAAGCGACGAATCAGGTATTTCATAGAAAGTAGAGGAACGGAGATTAAGTCAGACATAAAAAGTACATTAATGATGCACGAATTTTATAGAATAATTCATACTTGGAATCGTCTGAACATTTAAGCATTTAATGACACGTCTAATCTGCAGACCAATTTTATAACAATTTCCTTTAATTTATTAATATTGAATATAGGTATAGCATAATTATTTCACCTAAATTGCTTCACATTTACCTTATAATACAAAATTGTCAACGAAGCAACAGACACTGTACATATATAACTTAAGTTTATTAGTTCTATTACTTAAGAAAATAAAAGCCTCATTTGAGTCTCTCATAAGCGAAACTCATCAATTCCATTTTGTACAAATTTCTTAACACGAGTATTACCAAAGCAGCCAAAATACAGTTTCGCAAATTATAAAATTATAAAATTATAAAAATTATATAATCATATAGTAGTTTCAGTGTAAATTTCACTATATTTAATTCACACGTTAAACAATGCGATACATCACAGTTATGTTTGTTCTAGTTATGAATTTCTGAAAATGTTACAAAATCTCAAAGTTACAGACTCGAAAATGCAAATTTCTACGTTTGTCCCAGGTTTCCCCTACACAGCAATGTGATAAATTATTCTTCTTATTCCATTCGAACCAGCCTTGTGTAACATTCGTCAGCCATTCCTTGCGTCAGTTTTCTCACGGAAACCCGAATCGTCGGTTCTCCTTTCTTCTCCATCGAGACCGTAAACGCTGACCACTCCGCTGTATGTACATATCTCGATAAACTTGTTTCGATCAGTTTTCACGCGGTACACGAAATGCGAACAGGTTTGCCCCCTGTGTGGTCTTTGCCACCTTGAAGTTACTAAAGAAGCCCAACTCCGTGGCGACCAACGATACAATAACCAGAATAAAACGCGTGTTCACTGGTCCGACCAGAACGAAGACGAGTTCCCGAAGGACACGACGAAGAATATCGCCTTTATTCCACGTCCTTCGAGGACATTCCGACTAGAAGACCGGTTTCCGGTTCTTTTCTGCGATTCTCGCTAATCCCCCGTTTGCCCAATTAGGGGTGGCTTGTTGGCCGAGCGATTCCGAAAACGCCGATCGAGGTTTCAGTTGGCAAGCAGAAGGCTTCCGATCTTTTCAGAACGTAGAAAAAAGACTCTTTGGTGTTTTGAGGATTTCTTGGTTTATATAAATTATAAAGTGGTTGATTACACTGAGGATTGTTTAGGGATGATGCCTAGATAGCAAACCAAAAAACGGCAATCTTTGGGATTTTTTTTTTTAAGCTAATGGACATTTTTTAATAACTAATACTTTATTCAAAAATACATACGTTACCTAACCCAGACCTTTTTAAAAATATCCTTTAGTACGTTGAATATCGGATGACTTTTGTAACTGTCATCCGTAGGCAGAATGAAATTTCTCCTATAGAGAATATATATGTATATATAAGAATAAAATATGAAATTATTGAATTATACTATGCTATCGTTACTACTGTATGTTCTAATATTCATGGTATTAAGTAGTTTACAAACATTACGAAGTAAATATTCTATGTAAATATCTTAATTAATTTTTAGGTGGGTCATTATCGATGACCGCCATGACAATCGACTTGTTAACTTCCATCCGTCCCTTGTGTCAATTTGACAGATGTTCCTCCTGCGAAATGATATTATTGTGCAAAGACTTTGCAAACTGAGTTATTTATCTCGCCTTTGCGATAATTTTTTTATCACTGTGTCAACATCCAACTACAAAATAAGTTTGAAAACTGAGAGACGGATAAGGGTTGAATGACTAGGAAGTTCGAAGCAAAGATGGGCAAACTAATTATCTAGATAAAAAGTTTCGAATAACGAATAAAAGATCAAAAAAATATTTTGTCATTTTTAATTGCTTAAACATGGAAATTTCACTTTTTATAATAAAATAATACTTCTGTATGAATGGATCGACATTTGTCGAACAATTATTTAATTTCATTAACTGTTTAAAGCTCAGAACGACACCCTTAGATACTACTGCTTTTTACGGTGTATTATTCGAATAAAATTCAGCCCATCTCTGGTTCGAAGTGATCAGAAACCAATCAATTAAAAACAATGCACGGGAATCGTTGCTCATGTTAATGTTCGTGCAAGAATTGTCCTTCACCATCGACTACAGGAACGCATATATATAAATTACCATAACATTCTAAAAGAACCAGTCATACGAAGCCCGTTACCACCGCTTCGAAGCCTTCTCGTTCGGTTCCCATCGTTCAATTCCAACAGGCCTCCCCCCTCTTCATCGCTATCACCAAACGAATATTTCCTTGGTGGGGATCCCTTCGAATCCTCCAGCAGGGATTCGAATTTAATTCCGTCTTGGCGGTAATTGATGATACGAGGAAGTAGTAGGTAACGAAATTTCCTTGCAGAGGCGGACTTCAGACAGAGGACGCTAATATAGGATTTACGTTACCCAGCCGACCGCCTAGCGGCCAAGTACATAGCGATAAATATATAGCTCCGGTATAGTAATGAAAGTTTCCCTCTGAACATCCAAGGCTCCTGGGATCCAACATTATGATCCCCCTGCCGTATGCCCCCTTCCTCCCCCGCCCTCTCCCAGACCCTAGCTAGACGTGGCGTGGTGGCGGCTTAAAATCCACCTCTGGGAAAGTGTTGTCCGTAGAAAGCTGCACGGAATGTCCTTTGATCGTTCAAGGTCAATCGGTAAGACCTCGGATCGTTTGCCGATCGGATGGAAAACGATCGTCGAAAAGGTAACCGATGATTAAACCGCAAAAAATTATTATTAACCAAAGGCGATAGGGTAGCTCGAGGATTTTTCCGGCGTCATCAGGAAAACGGGCGCGGCGACGTCTCCTTTCCCGGTATGCTAATAAAACGGATCTTATGTGGCGAAGACGCCATTTTGAATAATGTCGACCAATCAGAAGCCCCGCTCGGGCGTCTTGGGGGGGTGGCGGGTGTCGACCGAAGGGGGAGACACGTGCGGAGCGCGCACTACCACTAGCTGTTCCAACACAAACTACCCTTATATTATGCCGTACTGTAAACCCCGAGCCACCCTTTGCGCGCCCGACTATCCAACCCTCCTCCCTGCCCCGTCACCTTCTCCCTCCTCCTCCCCTGGTCCCGGCGAACACCCTTCGCTGTGGCGATGCTCCTTCGTCTCGAGGCTGACGCACCCTTCCTTCCAGCTTTCCAATCTCTTCTGCCGCAGGAACCGTACTGCCTTCGTGAGGGCTGAGAAACGAGGAAATCGCGGGGAACTTACTGCGACCGAGGTGTAACGGGATACGGGCGTTATCGGAACACCGTTCTCCGGGATCCAGGGAAATTCTTTGCTGACCTCCGTGGAGGACACTGACCTTGAATTGTTTCAATTGTTCTTGGTGTATGCTGGTGAGATTTTTAGATTTCTTTATTTTATTAGCGATTTGTGTTATTCTTGAGGACAAGAGATGTAAGTTTCCATTGTCAGGGAGTTCGTCGTTTGGCAAAATGCTGGAAGCGTGCTTTGACTGATGGGCCACTTTGTTCGGTACGACCTCGATGGTTTGAGGAAAAAGATGTGTCTGAAATCAATTTTCACAAAAATGCTGGTCTCATATTTTTTTTCTAACACGTGAGATGTCATACCAAAGGGATCGAGTTTCAAGGTCGAACTTATATCAAACCGATTCTAAATTCAGTGAATGTCCAAGTGAAAAGCATCCCCAAAATTGGGTTGCAGATTTGAAATGATCTAGGCAACCTCGAAAGATAAAGATAACCTCCCATGTGACCTTAAACGCTCAATAAAAAAAAAAGATAACCTCTAAACCAAATTGACGATAAATTGTTTCGACCCCCTAACACGTGAGATGTCATACCAAAGGGATCGAGTTTCAAGGTCGAACCTATATCCAACCGATTCTAAATTCAGTAAATGTCCAAGTGAAAAGCATCCCCAAAATTGGGTTGGAGATTTGAAATGATCTAGGCAACCTCGAAAGATAAAGATAACCTCCCATGTGACCTTAAACGCTCAATAAAAAAAAAAAAAATATAACCTCTAAACCAAATTGACGATAAATTGTTTCGACCCCCTAACACGTGAGATGTCATACCAAAGGGATCGAGTTTCAAGGTCGAACCTATATCCAACCGATTCTAAATTCAGTAAATGTCCAGGTGAAAATGTCCCGAAAATTGCATAAAACATTCCCAGAAGCTGTAACCCTTCTAGTACTCCTGGCGCAAACATGTGCCCAGAAGAAAGAATATTCCATTCCATCCTATGTGACACTCGCACCTACTATTTCCCCGTCTAAGCAACCCTTCTTCAGCCTCTACACCCATGCCAAAAGACCGAAAGTATCAAAACCAATCCTACCACCTCATCGAGCCAAAATCAAAATCTACACAACACCAAAGTTCCTCTTCATCCCATTCCTCGATCCTCCTCCCACAAACTACCCACCCCCTGTTCGGACGCGTACATAAATCATTCCAAAGGAGGACCAGGCCGCGAAAGGAATTCCCCGGCAAAGGGTAGCATACCCAAGGAATGCCTCCTGATTGCGCGCGACACGCATCCAAACGTCGTTGCGTCACTTTGTCATTCAAATAGGAAGATTCCTTGGAAACGAGCGTGCATTCGGTCCTGTCCGCGTCTTCAAGGGGGTTATTCGTCCCCGTTGCGGCGCAGGATACACGGTAGTTGGGGTATGGTTCTAGACTCCGGCTGCCTGGTCTCTCATGTTTCTCATTTCATTGTGCAGCCTCCCTTAGAAACCCAAAGGCGCACGTACACGAGATGGATGACGCGCGGGATAGAAGCTTGCCAGGACGTACGTAGAGGGGAGTAGGAGGGTGGGGGTGTTACGATGCCCCCACGAGGTGGATGTGGGAGAACTGGAGGATGAAACGGGCGGATAGGGATGGAAGGGGGTGGGGGCAACGTGGATCTCATACATACATTAACGTCGCTTGTCAGGCGTACCGAGCCAACCTGTAAGACTTAAGATACCGCTCGGTGAAAGCGCAGGGAAGGGGGAGGAAAGGTTGTCTGCCTCCCCCCGTCTTCATCCTCAACCCGTTCCCACCACCACCCCCATTCTCCTACTATCTCTTTCCGCAGCCTTGCCGTACATTCCTTGATGCCAGCTTTGCACCCCCCGGCTCGTTACTAAAACCACCCCCTGTCTTGGGAACACCCGGTTCGTTTCCTTGAATATAGCCGCCCCCCCCCCCAACCCTGAAGCTCCTCCGACCGATTCCATTTGCATCTGATTATACATTTTACAAGACTCTCGGCCAGACGGTGGTATGCCCCACGCAGGGAAAGAATCCACGCCCCGTTCCTCCATTCCGTGTACATTCTCGATTGCCCAGGGTACGGAATTCTCGTACGGCACCTGGACACGGGACTCGTAATGGGAATTGGATTAGGTCGTGGGTTAGGGGGTTGGAAATTACACCGAGGGGTGGTGAAAAGGTTCCTGTTACTCGGTGCGTTAGGCTTGGAAACGATTCGTCGAGGTGTACGAATACAGTAAATCCTCGATGAGTATTTGAAGGCTCCTCAGGTACTGAAAGCCGAAGTCCCCAGGTGTAACGATGATATTTTAATAATGTTCAGGACAGTGATAGTATTCTAAAGTCAATAATATTTGTTTCAGACGCATATGAACATTAGTTTATGAAATATTCAATGTTTAATGCCGAGCAGCCTTCGTACACTTATCGAAGATTTACTGTATACTGTATTATCTTTCGTTCGGTTAGCATTCTGTGGGAATTTTCGAGGGGTTCGTGATTCGATGGTAGTCGGCTCAGGCTAGATATGCAACCCCCCTTGGAAAACGTGGCGGGGACCGAACACGGCCCGGAACTTGCGAGGAACGTTTCAGGGTAACTGGCAAGACAACACCACCCGCGAGGCTCGTCTCGTGTAATCAGGAGAGACGCGTCTGCTTTTCGTTACCGAACCGTCATCCCCCGGCGGCTCCCCCCACCCCCAACCCTCTCACGGTGGTCCTGTTGTTTCTCCTTCGAGCGGCAGCCCGTTCCATTTCTCAATCCAGCCCACTGTCATTCAGGGAACATGGAAAAGGAGCCGCTAAGCCGGAATGTACACGCATCAACGGTGACGTAGCTGTGTGTTTACTTAGCGGTTCGGTCGATGGGATACCTCGAGACGAGTCCTGAATTATTTCTCACCCCCCACCCCTTCTCACCATTCTACTGGTATCCCCTTGTTAGGCGTCTTAAAAATCAGGTAGTTTGGTGGAAACAGGCGAGTGGGCTCGACGTGCAGTGTATTTTTAGCTAGTGTCGTTTGAGATCCCGCAAGGTCAAGTGGTTCGTTGGATTTTTAAGTAAGTAATAAAAGAAGTTTAGCATTTGCATTATGATTGGAATTCTGAACGGACGAAATGTATGGGGATTTAGGAAATTTTTACTGTAGAAGCTTAGGTATTGAGTATTTACTGTAAGTAATTACTTGATTTGTGAAAGTCAGGGTGGAAGAAATATTTGTATTGCTTAAAACGGAATTTTTGTACATTTCGGATATATGTATTAGGTATTCGTCTAGTTAGACAGGTTATTCCAATGGGAATAGCAAACCTTAACTAATGAGGTTATAAAAAGAATAGATGTTAAATTGTTATTTGCACTAGTTCAAGGAATTTTGATATGTTTATGAATGAGGAATATATTCTTCAAATATCGTGAAAAGTAGAAGTTTAAAGTAAGAAATTATTAAAACGGAAACAAATATAAATAGTATGACTTTGTTGTATTTATAAATCATAACATGATACACAGATCCCACAAAAATAACAAAGAAATACTCATTAGTTTTTCATTTAATGTAATGTAATAAGGAACATTCAACTGAACGTGTTATTGTTGTTAAGAATAAACTCCGGATTTTATGCATTTACAGAATATCCGATCTTCTAGGATTCAATATATTAACCCTTTAACGCCCAGGTCCTTAACTCGTTATTTAAAATCTATGAATCTGATATATATGTGGTATCTTGTTATTTTGATATAGAAAATATCCGTATTAAAAATTTCTTTCATTTTCTTCTATTTTTATTTATTTTTGGAGGGTATACTTGAATTTCTCAACTGAAAACGTACCAACCTACTTCACATCAGTGAAACTACAGATCCTTGCTGACAAAAATTACGCATTAATCGGGAACAGAATTTGACGTACTTTTAGAATATTGTACCGGCGCAACACTGGGCGTTAAAAGGTTAAAGAAATTCAGAAAGTTTACACAATTTTTTTTATATTTCGCACCCACTCGAACCTTCGAACAGGGTAAAATAGATTTTCCTTTCCGTTCAGTTTCGAGAAACTACACAAAAAAATTCTATAACTGCGTATTCCCACCAAATACACTGATTCACTCTGGAACCAATTAAAACAGAGTAAACAGAAGCTAAGCAGATACTCTGCAAAAAAAAAACAAATTTATGAGGGGTTGAAAACGTCGCACTCATCGAGACATTACTCTATCTAACGATTCATCTGACATACACAAAAAAAAATTCTAAACATTATTTATTCATCTTTCAAATGAATCAAATCAAAATTTCCACCCTCTAAATAGTCTGTCCGACTTTCTGACGCTTTGGTACGAATACCTGAGTACACGTCATACGCGAGTCAAGCGGGGAAAAAAAACAGCATCCCCGATCGTAGAAAAGAATAACCGTCCGCCCCTGCATCGATGTCTCCGCGAGTCCGGTGGGTGTGACTTTTCCGTTTTCCACCGACGAATCCCCGTTTTTTCCTCACCAACCTCCCTCCCGACGCGATTCGCGGCGCGCCGAGCGACGCGTAGAAAAACTACCCCCGTGGAAACGTGCGCGCGATTCTATCCCCGGAAAAAGTCTCTCCCTCCCTATCTTCCCACTCCACCACCCTTAAACCACCAACCACTCCCCTTGGAAATCACATTTCCATAATCCTGAAATGGATTCTTTTTCTCCCTCCTGTAAAAACAATCGTGACAATTATCATTGTGTACATATATCCCCATCGAGCACTGAACTCGACATCGATATACAGAGGGACAAATATCGAATAATATTTACTAACTGGGAGCTCAGAAAAAATTGTAAATATTTTTTTTTCATTCTTTTTTTTTCTCCCGTCGACGTTGTAACGCTCGTCGGTACGGTTTTCATCCGAATTCAACACACGGGCGAGAGCGGCAGCTTGCTGGAATCAGGGATGGCGGCGGTGGAAAGGGGTTGACGGCGGTTCCACGGAGGGGGATGGTGCCCCAAGGGTGTGTTCCGGAATCGGGGTAAGATGGAGGAAAATCGTTACTCACTAGTCGCGGGGAAGTCGAGGGTTGAGAGGGCATGAGCGAGGGCGTAGGGGAGGGGGCGCGGAGAGTCTCTCTATCTATTCGTTCTCTTTCTCTCTCTGGGGCTTGAAAGAGGGAGATTCGTGCGCACTCACGGGCATGAACGTACACACAGGCAGACACGCCACACACGACCTTCTAGGTACGGGCAAGACGATCCCGGGGAAAACGCCTAAAATACGTCGATATGAGACGACCCGAAGAACCCACCCCCGTCTTTGCTCCGTTGGTCAACCCTTCGTCCATCGAATCGACTTATTCGAGGTAAAAAGTTCAATGGAAGAATTTAAATCGATTGTGTTTTAGGGTTCGTCGGGGCTTGTAACTGGACTGCGGATGTTTGTGTATTTATAGCGTCTTCTAATTTGGGAAACGGAATGAAATGAACGTTTTAATGAGGTTTGACCCTGGTGCTACATAAGCAGTCAAAATTACTGGTTAGGACGGTTTTATAACACTGATTTAGATGTTACAACGATAAATTTTCTAGGATCTTGTGCAGATTTTATTGCAATACGAAAGTGAAGAAATTTGGTAATTTATAAATTTGTATATCTTCGGAAGTTATGAAGGAATATAAAAAAAATTATAAAAGACGCTCTTATAGCATTAATTAGGATGTTACAGCAATACAGAAATGGAAAATATAGAAAAAGTAGACGTGAAATTTAAACACGTTGGCAACGAAAAGCAAATATTAAAAAATATAATTCCTATATAATATAATCTTCATTTACCTATCGTACCTATTGTAATATAATCTTCATTTCGGGTCATATAGACCCGACGAGACCGGCAGAGTTGAAAGGCAACTTACTCTTCACTTATATCTAAATGTTAATTTACTGACAATCTACATATAGTAGAACAGAAAAAGATTTAACGCATAGATAACACTAGCAGACAGTGGTGCAGATCAACATTAAACCCTAAAGTCGGCGTATGGGGTTACATCCACTTCAATTTATTTACTTGGCTTTCGTTACTTGTAAAACTAACAAACGTTAATCATTAAACTGATTCGATTTTATCTTTCAATACCTCTCGGTCTTCTTCCATTGTAAAAAAAAATTTGAGGCCATTGCAGGCTTCGTGTGCCCACTCGTAATTTTTCCAAATCGCCTACCTAAGGCTTAAACCACTAATAATTAAATAAAATCCAAATAGTTATGCAATACCTCTAAAGTGTCTAACACGAATACTTTCAACTTCCACCGAACCTATGAAAACTGCCCCAGTATCCTGTTACCGCCCCATCGAGCAAGAATCTCGAGCAACCCTCTCCGTAAAGCCACCCCCCAGATCGTCGTCTTCGCCGGATCGTATTAATTGAAACTATCCATCTCCTATAGCTCGAAGCGAATGTAAAGACGAAACCTTATAGTCG